>NC_057801.1:473898743-473905270 GCF_018294505.1 Triticum aestivum
GTAGATAGTACGACAGTTAATGTCGACACTTCAATTTAGTGTACATTGTAAGATTTGAATTGAGGACCATGCATATGGCTTCCGTAATTTTTTCGAATTCGTGCCATACTAGGTTTGGAAAAGTTGAGATTGGCTCGATTGCTTTGCTATTTTGCAGGTCATATGTTTGAATCCATCCAATGTTTTCTCACTACCATGGCATTCATCAGACACATATGAATTTGTGTATTTAAAAATTAGCATGGATACCGTGAAATGCGAAATCCATGTTAGAATTGGATATCACAATGTGACACACACTCTAATTCAAATAACTCCTCATTAATTAATTTATCGCACTATCTCGTTTCAAATAACTAATTATTTGCAAGGAAAACACGGGCATGGTAATACATAAAGATTCGTTTGCAAATGGAAGAAGATTCGATTCCATTCTCAAATGTAGGCGCACCAGGCAGACCAGGGGCGTGTCGTGGTGGTCGCGTGTGTCGTACGGATGCTAGCACCCAGCCACCGACCCCCTCCCTCCCTTCCACATTTTGGATAGAAATATCTAGCAGCCCCAATTCTAGACCTTCAAAATCTCCCTTCCCACCACCCCCTTCTTCGCCCAGAGCTCTCAAATCCCTAATTCGCCGCCAACCCAAGCAAACTTCGAATCGCCCCTCATCTCGTCTCTTTTCCCACCTCTGTGTCGGACGACGACAACGAAGATGACGGTCACGCTTCACCACTGCACCGAAGAGACCTCATCAACGCCCTCGTCCACCGCACCGGGTGGTCCATCGAAAATTTCGGCCGCCGCAACCGACATGCCTCACAGACACCAACTTCCAACGCATCAGGTGCGCTTCACTGACGCCGCCTCCCACCTCACCTCGCACCTCTGCCCCCCGATGCCGTTGGGGCTTCACCAACGGTCTCGTCAACCGCATCATTGCGGTTCGCCGCCACTCAAGATCTGCATCCGTGTGCGCTCGCCAACGCCAGTGCATCACCCTCAACAGCTCTGAAGTGACCTGCACCTTAGCTACGCGAGCATGCCCAAACGCCGGCCCAAACTAGGTATCCACATATCACTCCCTATTGCACTATTCTGACGATGTTTGGATATCCTTTCGCTGCTCTCTCTTAGCTTACACGCCTATGCAACTCTGACTTTTACTCTTATTTCTTCTGGAGATATCATCTGAAACAAGCAAAACCATTTTAAGCGAAGCATGACAGTGCTACGGGATCTGATACACATCCTTCACACTGGTATAACCTTGTAAGTACCTGTCCTCCGTTACAACAGCAAGGTCGACTCCTCTTATTTGATCAACCATTCGCCATGTCAAAAATGCAAAGGGGGATGCAAGGAGCACAAGGCCTGCACATCCAAGCAAGTGGTAACATGGACTTGTACATGGAACATCCCAAGCGCAAGGAGACACTACTAGGAAAAGGGCTATAGATAGGACTAATTCTAATGGCGCACCAGGTAGACAGTGCGCCACTACTATATACTAATGGCACACTGGCTTCAGGTACGCCATTAGTGTGGCAGACACTAATGGCGCACCAGCCTCACGGTGCGCCACTATTGTCGATTTTTTCCCCATTTTTCCATACAAACTAATGGCGCATGGAGACAAAGTGCGCCATTACTAGTTAGAACTAGTAATGTCGCACGGCCAGGACAGTGCGCCATTAGTATATATATATTTTTTTCTTTTTTGCGAACCTACTAATGGCGCATCGTACCACAGTGCGCCATTAGTAGTTTAAACTACTAATGGCACTCTGTGACACTGTGCGCCATTAGTATACATATGTTTTTTTACTTTTCTGCAAAAAGTACTAATGGCGCACCGCCCGTCGGTGCGCCATTAGTAACCAGGGTTACTAACGGCGCATTATGTGCTGGTGCGCCATTAGTAACCTAGGACCAACAAGATATTTTGGACAGCCCACCTACCCACTCACTTTCCCCACTTCATGCTCTCCACCTCCTCCTCCAAGCTTGTCTCGGCTGCCTCCTCCTCCTCACCTCATTTCCACCATAAATTCATCAAAATTAAGTGGTGAAATTACCTTTTTTGATAGGTAAGTAAGGGGAAAGCTATCTTCATGATGTAGATCTACTTTTTTTATCCCTAGCTTGCTCCAACAACGTGCACATGCACTTTTTGCGGCCTAGCTAGATCTATGTATGTTTGTGGTGTTGCATGTCTTTGTGGTGTTGCATATATGATTGTGTTTGAAGGTACCGATATTTGAAATGCGATAGTTGCCAATATTTTGCCGGAATGTTTTGATTCATTTCCGTTTCGGCGAGAATTTTGGCACTATGCATTCTTTTTGGTCCTATTTTTAGGGAAGGTCATGCCAAAAAATTTCTTGGTTCTAAAATATCGTTTTACTCTACCCCGCAGGCGACCATGGTCCGCACGATGACTGAAGGCATCGTGAATAGGTTTTTGAGCTCCGCGAAGGCCGAGATGCTTCAAAAGAACGAGACAGAGATAAGATGTCCATGTCGAAGATGCAAGCTGAAGAGCCTTATTGCGGACCCGGATTCTGGGCAGGTGCGGGACCACCTGCTCTTGCGTGGTTTCATGGATGGCTATCGGTGGCAAGGTGATGAAGATGACTATGAAGTCGTCCATGGGGGCCGGGCAAGAAATGAGGAATGGCAACAAGACAAGTACCACTGCGGCGAGGGCGGGCGAGAAGACGAAGAATCTCCAGGACATGATCACGACGGTGATGCTGTACATAGTCATCATGTAGAAGATGTCGTAAATGATGATGGGGAATATCAAGACGAAGGGCATGATCGCGAAGATGAAGATGCCGGAGCAGACGACGATGGAGGCTGGGTGCAGGACCCTCATATTCAAGAGCTGCTTCTCAAGCAGACGGATAATGCAAGAGCTGCCGCCCGAGAGAAAGCCAAGCTGGATCAACTGGAGTTAGATGCGGTTACTCCATTGTATGAAGGATGCAGGCCCGAGGATACCCGCCTAAAAGTAACGCTCATGGCTCTGGAGATGAAGGTAAAACACAAAATGACCGGCGCATGCTTCGACGAGAACATGTCATTCTGGCACGAACGTCTTCCCAAGGGGAACAAGTGCCCGACTAGTTTCGAGGAGGTGAAGAAAATCGTCTGTCCTCTGGATTTACCGCACGTGAAATACCATGTGTGCATGAAAAATTGTATCATTTATCGGGACGAGCACGCGGAGTCTACCATATGTCCGGTGTGCGGCGTCACTCGATACAAGAAGAGGAAGAAAGCTCCTCGAAAATCGGTGTGGTACTTTCCGATCACTCCTCATCTGCAGCTGTATTTCGTGGACCCTAAGGTAGCAAAGCTTCTGCGTTGGCACGTGGATAGGGAGGAGAAGAAGCGGGAAGATGACGGAAATGATCCGAAGATAAATAAAAAAGACAAGATGCTGAGTCACCCTAAGGATGCGAGCCAGTGGCAAGCGTTGAACTTCCAAGACCCAGAATTTGGGAAGGATCCAAGGAACATCGTGCTGGGCGCGAGCACCGATCGAGTCAATCCGTTTGGCAGCCAGAGAAGCACACATAGCACCTGGCCTGTGTTTGTGTGGATGTACAACCTTCCCCCCTGGTTGTGCATGAAGAGGAAGTACATTCACATGAGTATGCTAATTGAAGGGCCGAAACAACCAGGGAACGACATCAATCTGTATCTGGGGCTGCTGAAGGAGGAGCTAGACGCGCTGTGGAAAATGCCAGCCAATACGTGGGACGCCGCAGCTAGAGAATATTTCCCTATGAGAGCCGCACTGATCACGACGGTGCACGACTATCTCGGTTACGGATATCTCGCGGGGCAGGTAGTCCACGGATTTTCTGGATGCGTAAGGTGCATGGATGACACAACGTATCGCCAGCTAGATAGAGATCCCGGGTCTTCAAAAACCGTGTTCATGGGACATCAAAGGTGGCTTCGCGACAATGACCCGTGGAGGAAACGCAAGGATTTGTTCGATGGTGAAACCGAACCCCGAAAACGCCCGTGTACGAGGAGCGGCGAGGAAATAGACGAGCTGTTGAAAAATTGGAAAGACTGCCCACTGCCGGGAAAGAAGCAAAGGGCGCCAGAGCTTGGAAAGAAGCGAAAGGCGCCAGAGCCGCTGCTGAAGGTATGGAAAACGAGGTCTGTTTTTTGGGACTTGCCGTACTGGAAGATCCACCGTGTGCCTCACAGCCTTGATGTCATGCATATCACGAAGAACGTGTGCGAGAGTCTGCTTGGTACCCTGCTCAACATGCCAGAGAGGACCAAAGATGGGCCGAAAGCAAGGGTAGACTTGAAATCAATGGGCATCAGGCAGGAGCTTCATGCTAATGATGATGATGATGATGATGATGATGAGGGGAAGCAGGACACAGAAAGTCGTTGCAAAGGCAAAAAGGCCAAGAAGACCGGAAATGACTACCCTCCCGCGTGCTTCACTCTAAGTCAGGAGGAGATCGAGCAGTTTTTCACCTGCCTCCTAGGAGTAAAACTTCCTTACGGTTATGCGGGGAAGATAAGAAGATACCTAGACCCAGCGAAGCAGAAGTTCAGCGAGATGAAGTCTCACGACTATCACGTGCTGATGATGAAGATACTTCCAGTTGCAATCCGTGGGATCATGGACACGCATGTCCATGAAACGCTATTTGGCGTATGCAACTTTTTTGACGTCATCTCTCGGAAGTCGATCGGCGTGAGGCAACTCAGAAGACTACAGGAAGAGATCGTGGTGATACTATGCGAGCTTGAGATGTACTTCCCGCCCGCATTCTTCGATGTTATGGTGCATCTGCTGGTCCATATCGTGGAGGATATCATCCAACTCGGGCCGACGTTCCTGCACAGCATGATGCCGTTCGAAAGGATGAATGGTGTCATCAAAGGGTACGTTCGCAACATGTCACGTCCAGAGGGAAGTATAGCCAGGGGCTTTCTGACCGAAGAGTGCATCTCCTACTGCACGAATTATCTAGGCATCGAGAACCCCGTTGGTCTGCCCGTCAACAGGCACCTCGACAGGCTCGCTGGATGGGGTCACCGTGAGGGTCACCGCGAAATGCATGTCGACTTCGAGGGTCGACTCGCCGACTTTGAAAGAGCAAACCTAGTCGCGCTACAACACATAGATGTGGTCGATCCTTGGGTGGTAGAGCACAAAACCTTTATTGAGAAGACGTACAATGACCGAGGCCAACAGAGGACGGACGGAGAGATATTCAAAGAGCACAACTCATGTTTCACGCGTTGGTTCAAGCAGAAGCTTCTGTCGTACCCTTTACATGAAGATTCTTCCGCGGAAGAACAACTCATATTCGCCTTGTCACAGGGCGCCGAGCACAACCTGATGACCTATGAGGCGTACGATATCAACGGCTACACATTCTACACCGAGGACAAGGACATGAAGAGCGATGGTTATCAGAACTCCGGGGTAACGATGGAATCCTACATCGGTAAGGAAAAGGACAGATACTACGGAAGGATCGAGGAGATCTGGGAGCTGAGCTACGCTAGAGAGAAGGTGCCAATGTTCCGTGTCAGATGGGCCAAGAGCGTCCTAAAAGAAGACTGATATTTCACCACCATGGTTATACCCGAAGCCAAATCCAAGACCGCGGGCGCAAACGTCACGGCCAAAAATGAGCCATGGGTACTGGCTTCCCAAGTGGACCTATGCTTCTTCATTACCGACCCGTCAAAGCCCAGTCGTGTTGTCGTGAGGAGAGGCAAAAGGAAGATCATCGGAATGGATGGAGTAGCCAATGAGCAAGACTTCGACAAGTACGGCGACCCAAAGATCGAACATGACGACGACGACGATGAAGTAGCAGCACACACCACAAGAAGAAGCAGGACCACCCTACCTAAAGGACGTCCGTTCCACAGAAGAACTCCATTTGCGAAAAAGAAGGGCAAGAAGATTGTGAACATATAGCTAGCTAAGATCGATTGTATTTAAATCATAGTCTTCATTTCTCGATTGTATTTCATGGGCACTTTTTGATATCATGAATATTTTTAAATTTCATGGGCACTTTTTGAATTCATGAGGACACTTGATCTCGATCCCCCTCCATCTCGATCTCGATTCCCCCTCCATCTCGATCTCGATCCCGCACCCTCCCCCGCTCCAATGCCGCTGCCGATGATATTTTCAAGTAACAAGTTTGAACATATTTAAACACAAATAAATATAAAAAACAGCATTTAAAATGCATAAAAAAAATATTGGGGAGCGTGGGAATCGAACCCAGGACATCCTGGTATGTGTGCTGCGTGTTGACCAGTCGGGCTAGTGGGTGGGTTCTGTTGTAGATAGGGTTAGGTGGTAGATAGGGCTAGTGGGCTAGATTAGAACAAAATTCTAATGGCGCACTGAGAGCTGGTGCGCCATTAGAATAGTCATACTTATGGCGCACCGAGAGCTGGTGCGCCATTAGAAAGTTTCCCCCCACACTAAATCCCCAATCTCTCTAATCTCTCC
>NC_057801.1:473905629-473921143 GCF_018294505.1 Triticum aestivum
CCCGAGCGTGACAGCTAGGGTTCCTAGCCGCCGCCACCGCGGCGCGCCCAGCCGGCCGAACCCTCCGCTGCCCCGCCTCCACCGCCTCCTCCTCGATGCACCGCCTCCTCCACGCGCCACCTCCTTGACGCGCCTCCTACACCTCGACGCGCCACCTCCTCGACGCGCCTCCTCCTCCTCGACGCGCCGCCTCCTCGACACGCCGCCGCCCGCTGCCTCCTCGACACCGGCGTCCTCCTACGGCAGCCTGCCGTTATCCCACAGGTGATTCCTCTCCTCTCCCCCCTTCCCCTCCTTCCCCCTTGTATTTGCTAAAACTGAGATGTAAACTAAAGGAGTTCGTGATTTTCAGAAGCTGTAGCATACTCCAACAAGTGATAAATGCACTCAAAAGTTCACTAAGAAAATGCAGATGCTTCTCACTTGTTACTGAAAGTTTTCTGGAGTGATAAATGCATGCAAAAGAAGTGTAGTTAACTGTTACTGTTGCTGTATGAATTCCAACCAGGTCAATTTGTAGAGTATAAGGATAGCGTAGAAGACAAGTAGCATAATAGCATAGAACACAACCAGGTCAATTTGCTATATATAACCAAGACAAGTAGCATTTGTCCTTAAGCAGAGTATAAGGATAGCATAGAAGAAATAGACAGGGTAGCAAGTAAGCTGAGATAAAAAAGTGTTTACTTTAAGTAATTATTTACAACAAGCATTGTGTAGGAAAATGTCATGCAGGCTGTAACTTGAACTTGAAGAACTCCTTAGATAGTTTTTTAGTCTCCTTATACAAAACAAGCTGAAGTTTGAAACCTATTTCTCCTAAGCAGACACAGAAAAATTGCAGATAAGTAGACACTGAAAATTGCAGCCAGGTCAAAGTGTCATTTCATTTGGGAGCAGTAACTATAAGTAAAGGAAGTGAGTTGAATTGCAAAAAAAATGGAAGGTGAAATGAAAAGAACATTGCTCTATGTGAAAACTGTATGTGCAATCTACAAATGTGAAAAACTTTATGTGCTGTCTTAGGTGCTGTGCTGTCAAAACTATATGTGCAATCTCCAGAACAATTACGCTTATGTGAAAACTGTATGTGCAATCTCCAAATGTATCATCATAATGTAGGTGCTGTGTTGTGTGATTCTTCATGCTGAGAACTTCAGCTTTTTTAACTTGCTGGATTATATATTCATTGGTACTACTTATGATGCTGCTGCTGTACTACTTGGGAATTTTGTCAACTTGATTAACTTCCTTTCCGGCCCTTGAGTTTGCCAGAATGTTGATTAACTTCCGTTCTGACAAATTCGAGTACTCCATATGTCCTATTTTTCAGCAAAGGTCATGCTGAAATTTTCCGTGAATTTTAGCATGACTTTGCTAAAAATAGGACATATGGGGTACTTGCGACTAATGCATGGGCCGGGGTATCTTAGTACTTAATTAAGTAGGATCAACTGCCCCTTTATTCTTGCTGCATTAAACCATAGGTGGCAATAGAGCCAAGTGATTAGGCCCAACTTAGAATTCTCCTTAGCATCGATAAACCCTAGATGATAAACCCAACCTAGGTGATTAGGCCCCTTTATTCTTGCTGCATTAAACCATAGGTGGCAATAGAGCCAAGTGATTAGTGCCAAGTGATTAGGCCCAAACTAGGGTGCCTCGGCATCGATAAACCCTAAATGATGAAAACTTAACTTGGCTGCCCCGGATGCCTCGGTGTCGATGAGAACCTAAATGATGTACGCTTAGGATTTTAGGGTGCCTCGGTGTCGACAAACCCTAAATGATGAAAGCTCAGGCTTTTAGGGTGCCCCGGTGTCGACAAACCCTAAATGATGAGACCATGATCTTGTTCCTTGACAATAACCAACTTTTTGACCAAACTTTTTTCCTATTTAGAGCGAAACATGGCCCACAACGATCAGGCCGGTGGTTCAGGCGGCAAGCAATTCTGGGAGCTGTCCCAGGAGATGGAGGAACAACCTCACCGCTATGAGGACGCCGCGGAAGACACTGATCCTGATTACACAACCCCTAGTGGCGTCGGGGATGACACCACTGATGGTGCCGCCGAGGATGCCACCACTGATGATGGCGGTGCACACACAGATGGCAGCCAATCGAGGAAGCAAAGGAAGGACCCGCGTCTGAATGCGCTCCGCACCGTCAAGGAGGAATTCACTCAAGTGGACTCCGACGGGAATCCAACGGAGCCCAAACATATAGTAAAGGGGTACTCGGTTCAGCTCGGGTGCATTCTCCGGAGCACCGTCTCGATCAACACCGATAACCTTAGGAATAAGGACCACGGGAATTTGCACAACCTCCTCTTCATGAAGCTACACGAACGATACAAGTTCCCCGCCGAATTTGAAAACACACGCCTCTCAGGGAATAAAGTGAACAGTGCCGCCCTCACGAAGATGAGCACGGCCCTGTCTACTTGGAGAAGAACGGTGAAGATAATGATTGATAAAGGTGATAGTTATGAGAAGATCAAGGCGAAATATCCTTTGATGAGCGAAGATGAGTACAGGGAGTTCAAGATCAAGTGCTCGAGCAGCGCAACCTCCAAATCAAGTCAGTGGGGGAAAGAAATGCGGGAGTTGAACTTAGGGGAACACAAACTCGGTCCCGGCGGTTACAGAGTGGCGGAGCCTATATGGGACAAGGAGGACGCGGAGTGTGCCGAGGAAGGCCTACCGCCCCGCTTCGAGAAATACAGAGGTAACAAGCAGACCAGGAACTATGTCAGGGCCCGGTACAAGGAGGACCCGATAACAAAGGAGCTTACCACGGATCCGAAGACCAGGGCGCTTGAGCTTGTTCTGGCAAGGAATACACCCCCGCGTAATTAGCTCCATATGGTTGCACTCTAATTAATCCCCAATATTTCTAAATGGTTCATGTTCCTTTCGCAGGAAACTGAAAGCAGTAGCGCGGGGTCGTCTCAGAGCTCCCCTTTCGACACCCCTTTAAATAGGGCATTGAACATAATGAAAAGCAAGGAAAAGCTCACTAAGCCGACGTCAGCTGGTCGTGTGGCCGACAAAGGCTTGTCCACAAAATGGGGGTCATACTATACTGTTGGTGTGCGGAAGGAGAAAAAGGCCAGCTCGGAAAGCCAGACGCGCGAGGTTGAAGCACTCAAGGAACAAGTGGCGCGGATTCCGGAGCTTGTCCAAGAGCAAGTGGAACAACAGCTGGGAACGAAGCTCAACGCCATGGTGCCTACATTGATTCATGGGCTGACGACGTGGATTGCGGGCGGCCAACAGGGGCCTCCCCCGGTTCCTAGCTTCATGGCCAGCAACTCGCACAGCGCGCAGGCGGCGCCATTGGTGTCTCCGGCAGAGGCAGTATTCGTGTCTCCGGCGCCGGCACGGGCATTGGAGCTTAATGCACCCGGGTGTACGCCGGCCGGCACCTCGCCAGCAAGCGCCCCCTCTGTCAGTTGCACGCCCGCCGTTGGCGGTGCCTCGACATTAGCCGAGCTCGACGGCATCACGGTAACTAAGCCTCTCGGCCGATGACTTCATCTCCTTGCCTTTGACTGGGCATCCCTGACGCCCTGTACATGTTTTCGCGGGGCACCGCCGACGTTCCTTGCACTCTTCTGCACTTCGTGGGTGCCGAGCTGGTCGATGTCGCCAAGGGCAGAATCATTCAACTGGGCAACCGCATGTTCCACGGTAATCCGATGCCACCCACAATGTATAGGGTTGAAGTGGTTCGGGTGCTGCCAGGCTGCGACGAGCTATTACCTCCGGTTCGACCCGCTAGGGCCGACGAAGAAAATGAGATGACCCTTAGCGACTGCGTAAGCTAGCCGCTGCTTTGGCCGAAGAGCCAGATTTGTTTGGGGGCGGGGGACACCACCCCACAGACAAGACCGCCAGTCGTGCCGGCGCCAAGCCATGGCAAGAACGCCGCAACGCTACCGGACCAGCCAGACATCCCTATGTCGGACATCCCTATGGCACAGGATCCGGACAGCCCTATGGCATAGGATCCGGACGACGACGACAACGACGACGGTACATTTACCAAAGTCAATAAGTACTTTGCCGAACATGGGTACGCTGACGAGTTCTGCGGGCCTCTTTCTCAAGAACCCAACCAAGACGACCCCAATCTAGCTGGTACGTCGGAGAAATCCGATTGCAATAGGCGTCGTCTGGCGTTCAGTTATCAGGAGACGCCTCCAGCTCCCCCCTTCATCGAGCCTCAGATAGCTGAGGTGCGAAATATTATCAGCCCCAACACGCTCAAGAAGGTGGTCTGTGAGCAGAACTCGGTCCCATTACAGGAGATCAAGAAGAAGGGACGAAAACAAAAGACTAACAAGGGCGCCGGTGCGAGCCGGCCGGCACCGAGTACGATCCGTGCTCAGGACGGGCCACCTTCACCTAAGGATATCTCGAGGAGGGTGCATGTGGCGGGTAGGGCGATGCTACCACCAAATATGCTGAATGCTGCAACCGGTGCTATGTGGAGTCTGAACGACAGTGTTCTTTCTTTGGAGAAGCGGCGTCTCAGAGAGAAGGATGTGGCATACCCGGTTTTCATGGCCAAGGTGCCAGAGGGCAAGGGCTTTGTGGATGGCAACATCGGGGGTACGATCGTCCTGCGGTTTGATGACATCTTTGCTATGTTTAACCTTCATCCGCTGCACTACACCTTCGTTCGGCTGTTTTCGCTGAGTATGGAGATGCGGATCATTAGAGAAAAGACCTCGGACATCGTGATAGTCAACCCCATCTACATGCGTGCCAAGCACTTGAGCAGCGTTGGGGACCGCCAAGTTGCGAGTTCACAACTCAAAGGCGTCATTCTGGCAAACCCAGATAAGGATAACTTCCTTGTGGCTTACTTTCCCGAGTAAGTCATCCCTTAACCGCCCCGTAACATATGATTTCTTAGATTTCGATCGTTCTTTTTTTCTAACATTCCGTGTTTTGTGCAGTGACACACATTGCACACTCATCCTCTTAAGCCCGAAATATTCCATGGCCACGTATTTCGACCCGAACCATAACTCCAAGATAGACTACACAAATGTCAAGAAAGTTCTTGATGATGTTCTCCTCGGCTACGCCAGATCTGGAGGCACCTTCACCAGGACTGTTCGTAAGTACGACAAACACATGTTCTCACACAATACGAAGTTCTGCTGCCTCAAGCAGCCGCCTGGCGGTCAGAAGGATGCCTACTACGCCCTCCATCACATGCGGGCGATCGTAAGGGACCATCATCAACTTCTGCTACCAGATAATCTAAAAGATTGGGCTACGAACTTGTTGGCAATCCAGGACGCGGACCTCAAACAAGAATTCTTTCGCATCCAGTCGGACTTTGCGGACATCATCCATCAAGATGTCCTTCATACGTCGGGGCAGTTCTTCCTCAGATATCAACCGTCCAACAATGAGATAGATGGAATGCTACAAATGCAGGGTGACAACGACCGCGATTTCATGACCATCACGACAGACGGCGGCTTCATCCACGCTCCTATCCGATGAGTCGAGTCGAAAGTAGTGATGTGTATTTCTGAAACATTGATTGGCTCATGTTGTAATTAAACTCTAATGAATTCGTATGTCTCTTTGATTTGGACAGTCGTTCAACTTAGATGTAATCGATGCTATTTATTAGTAGGACCATGAATCGTGCTATTAATGTCTTGCTTTTCTCTTCCGATCCTTTTGTTGCATACTTACATATTGCTTATGTATTGTCTGTTGTTTAGCTTGTGCATAGAGATGCTGTCGTATGTCGTGTACAATGGTAAGGTTCCCGGAGTCTACGACGACTGGGAGGAGTGTCGGAGATAGGTTCACCATTTCAGCGGTAACAGTTACAAAGGGTACACCACTAGGGTGGAGGCCGAATCTAGATAAGCCCGCTATCTAGCTGGAGAGAGGAGGCAGCGTTGGAGGAACCGGATGAAGACCAGTTTGATCGCGATGATGCTCATCGTGATGACCACAACTCTCTTCTATGTGATGGTAGTTTAGATGGTCGATATCGACTTGTAATGTGAAGACAAACTAGCTACTCGCGGTCTCGAGACTTGTAATGTTCTATCTTTGTTCGGTCTTTTGAATTCAGAGACTAATATGATGATTTGTATTCGGAGATTAATCTTCTATTGTATTCGATGAATCTGCTGTTGTTGTGTGGTGTTGTCTAAATTCTGTCCAATAATACATTTTGTAACCTGTGAAAATATCAGAAAATAAAAAAAACAAATATTCATACTAATGGCGCATCAAGGCAGAGTGCGCCATTAGTATGCCAACGGATACTAATGGCGCATCTAGGCAGAGTGCGCCATTAGTGTGACAAAGCACATGGTTACATATGGCCCCCCGGGAGGCATACTAATGGCGCATGGAGTTACATACTAATGGCGCACTACGTGGTGCGCCATTAGAACACCAGATACTAATGGCGCACCAGTGGTGCGCCATTAGAATTTAATTCTAATGGCGTGATGCTAGTGGCGCACCAGTAGTGCGCCATTAGAAGGCAAAACTGGTGCGCCACTAGCATGCCTTTTCCTTGTAGTGAGAGCTGCAATGAGCTTGTACAATGAGCTAGCGTAAGTCCATGCATTTCATTTAATTCGTACTATCCCACGTGTATGATTTGTGTGCAGTGGCGGATCCACGAATTGAAGTTACCAGGGGTGAATAACTTAAAAAGTACGAAGGCACTTGCACTCCGGAAATCAACATAACTTGAGAAATGTGAAGCTACATGCACTTCGAAAACCAGCTTATGATCCAAAGTAGTTCCAAATTATAAAACACTAAATGATGTAAGCACCAAAAAACACAAAATGCAACATGGTGTACAAGGACTACTAACATGGTCTGTACCTACTTGAATTATTCGTTCTCTGGCTGAAAATATCGAAGTCTAATTGCACCTATAACCAGTGCCCAAACTGCATATCAATATATCTATCCCGCACAAGTATGCCAATAGTTTCAAACAACATATTAGAAAACTATTTATGCTATGTTGTCATTATACGGGCACTTTCTAGCAGATGGCCTCGACATTTCCTCAAACCATGAAAATGTACTATAATTTTCTTGTCATCAATGACTGCGAATCTGTATGGCTACGTAAACATAGAAGATCATCATTAGACACTAAAACCATCAATGGGAGCTTGCAGAATGCTTACATTAGATCCCTCATTAGACACTATATGTTCATCACCAGGAGCATGTAAAATGTTTGCATCAAATCCTTCATTAGCAGTCTATCCATTAGACACTTCAGGCTCAAGAACAACATGAGCTTGTATGTTTGCACCAGAAACTTGATTAGATACATCAGGTTCAGTCAGTTCAGGATTGATTGGGGGAGTTATAAAATAAGTAGAAATTGGTTTCATTTTCTCATAGATTCCCTACATACAAGCAGTTTTACAACACAATCAGGTTTAACTACTGGCCAAAAATTGAACAGTTGAATTAGATGTAATCAGGGATGTGATGTACCTGCTCGTTGCGCATGCTGCTCTTGCAAGCTGCGACTGTCCGTTTCTGCAAGCTCGATGCCATGCCTGTGCTGCCACCGCTGCCTCCCATACAGGCTACACCCAGGGGTGGATCTTCATCTTCTTGTCCTTCCATTCGCTTGAAGCCCGACGACCAACATCCAACGAGGGCCCGAGGAAGTGCTACGTCGGTTTGTCCAGCGACGGCTAGCTTAGGAGCGAACCAGACTGGAGGCTAGAGTGAACGAATTGGGATTTTTCCTGCTGTCGATCGATATGGGAGGCGCTCATTTGGGCCACGAGCCTGCTATAGGGCTTGCCTTGCACTTATGTTATTGGCCCATCTTGATTGAAACATTTTTCTTCCTTTTATACATTGCCTGCTCGTGCATTGGGACGAAAAAAACTAGCCTGGGCCAACCTGGATGACTCAAACTAGGTGCACACTTTTCAGCCACCCAAGGCGGCCACCCATACCAGCCCCTATGGCAGCGTCGCCCCTTTTTGCGTGTATGATTGGGGTAGTGAAAAATTTCCAGTGGCGCTTTTGATTTACCCACAGAATGGTTGAATTGCTTGTTTCTATGAACTGAGTTCGCCAATAATGTGAAGGATGCTAGTCTTTTCATACTACTGTAGATTGCTTAGATCTCGATATGCCAAATGTAATCGCATGAAATATGCAGTAAAAGCCAGTGTCATATGTTTGGCTACAACTAGTCTGACAACCCGTCCTCATATAACATATCAAGGACGGACCATCTTATTAGATTAACCATTGGACTTACCAATGCAGTGTGAGAAGAAATAAGTATTGGGACTGCGTATCCAAACAATTGATGCCACGGACTCCTTCGTAGAACCTTGTAAGCGAAAAAAAAGTTGTAGTGTTCCTGTACAAAGAGCTAGCGTAAGTTCAGTTACCTACTTCTCGGAATTTTAGTTAGCAACTTGTTGCAAAATTGCTCAATTATATTGTTTGGCTTAATTGAGATTGGTACTGATTACAAAATGCCATAGCCTGTTAATCCTATTATAGACTACGTCTATCTATGTGTTTGAAACTGTTGACGCTCAAAAATGGCATGATCACAAAGAGTGACTTGAGTCTATAATGGAATGATGTTAAAATTATGAGTTTATGTCACCATTTGATGGCCATCATCAAGATGATCGAAATAAATATGAAGATGGACCAAAAAGGAGCTCAGGTGCAAAAGATATGACAATTTCGGAGATACCCGTGTTGACACCTGATTAAAGAATGGCATGAAACATAATTAAGAAGACCTCTTATGGAAAAAGATACGACTGCAAAGTTCTTCATATCGTCGAAACAGACGATTTTGATATAAGGATCATCCTCATCCGAGGTCGTATGCAAAAGTTATAGGCAAAACCGTGCGCTGCAGCAATGTTGGCCGGATCATCCGGGCCGGGCTCTGGATCATCCGGGTAATTAGAGCACTAAAATTCCAGAAGGTTGGCACTGAAGTCGGATGATCTGGATCAAGTTCTGGATGATCCGGGTAAAGGCCGGACAATCCGGGCAATTGTCCGGACGTCCGGACAAGTTTTTCTACTGCAGAATTAAGAAAACAGCACGAAACACCATCAAGATTGCCTCAAATCGAAAAATGTTCAACATGAAAGTTGTGCGTCTCGTCGAGTCGGTTGGTTTTGATATAAAAAACGTCAAAATCCGAGTTCGTATGCAAAAGTTACAGCCCGATTAGTGGACTGCTGTCAGAAATCTGGGCTTGGCCGAATCATCCGGGCCTAGAGCCGGACATCCGGGCCGGAGGTCGTGAGAAGTCCGAATTTGGTTAGATTTTGATGATTTGGATGGAAAGGCAAGTCCTTTTCTTGTACGGGAAGTCCATCCACCTCTTATATAGACAAGAGGTGACGGCCGATTGAAAAACAACACACAATCGAACAAATCTATCTATACTTTTTACCTTTACTTTTCCTTCTCCCTTGTTCTTCTTCTTCCTCGTTCTTCGTTCATTCTCCTTTTGCAGGGCGGCGAACCTCGAGGCCCTAGGGGCGGTCAGGCCGACCTAGGGCAGCCCATAGCCGCCGCGCGCCCTGACGGGGTCCCTCCCGGGCGTGTGGGGTTTCGGGTCCTGAAAAGCACCCGCCGGATTGTCTTGCGTACCGCGCTTCCAGCGGGTCTCCTTCGATGTGAGCTGCGGTGCATCACCCCCGGCGTCGAGGGTACACGGTAACGTGTTCGTGTGCGAACACACTTTTTGGCGACTCCGCTGGGGACAAAGCTTTGAACGGTCTCCGGCCCGTTCTTGCTACGAAGAGATCGTCATCTAGGGTTTGCAATCTACAAAGGTAATATGAATACCCAATTCACATATGTTGATGCAAATAATGCATATGTTGTTGCTAGATCATCTAATGAGCATAATGTATCGGCTAGCCCTAGCTTTATCAATCATGCATCTAATTATGTGCAAGGGCCGATGCACCAAAATTTCATGATTCTACTTTATATAATTTTAGCGACATGCAACATATGTATCCCAGCTCCCATGCATCGGCAACCCCATAAATTTGTATGCCGATGAATAACATAATGAGTTCGGTTAATCAAGTTGAGACACCCTATGCAGGAACTTCCAATGGTATGCAACAAAGTGTTTCAAGTTTTTATTCATCGGCAAATAGCTTGCAGTACGCTAATCCAAACGTGCCGGTGGATAGGGGAATTGGCCATGTTACTACTAGTTATTTGGCCAATACCCTCAAACATCATATGCTATGCCTAACGCTACTAATTTTTTGGCACCATACGCAACTGTTGATGTCCATAATTCGGCTCCACACCTTCACGGTCATGGCCGAATAAGTGAAACTTCTGCAGGAGCACAAATGCCTTCACCTACTACCATGGCATACCATGTCCCCCCTACACAAGTACAGAATTTCGACAACATCTCATTGCCGAAAGAGTCTAGAAGCATTGGGGGGCAACCATATCCAGACTGGTAATTGAGAACAAGCTTACATTCTCTTGGGATTTGTGCAACTCTATTCGCCAGGAACTAATAGAAGGCGGGAAGCCTCATGATTTTGCTGCAAATGATGCAGTCGCCCAGTGTTGTACCATCCAGTGTACCACCTAAACAATCGCAAAGTTTCGGCACCTCATTGCCGAAAGAGTCTCAAAGTATTGGGGGGCAATCTCATGACGAGTGGATGGAAATTGATATGAAAAAGTTTAAAACTCGCCAAGCTGAGATGTGGGCTAAAATTAGACGAGAGCGAAAAGCCTTGCAAATTCAAAAAGATAAAGTTGTTGATTCAGGTAACAAAGAAAATTCGGTTATTAGAAAGGCTGAATCAAGTAGTATATATTCTGAGTCCATCGAATCCAAAGAGGCAAGCATTATTGAGAAAGGGCAAGGAAAGCATAGAAAAACAACCATACTTGATTTTTCCGAAGTTAATGGAACCTACTTCCTGCCCTATGAGTTCTGTGCCATAGAAACTGATAAGCCTCAAGAACAAGAACAAGTAGCCGAACAAAGTTCGGCTGACATGGATCTTCAAAGCAATGATGCACGGAATAAAGAAAAAGATGATGACAAGGTGTTGGGGAGCCATCCAAAGATGGAGCAAGATGTTTTTCAAGTGGCACCACCATCATGCTCTCCCAACATATTTCAAGAGGTATGTTTAGCAAGTAATTTACCTATTTTTAGATTTGGTCAGAACTTTATTGTTGATGCATCTATTAGAAAAATCCTCTTAAGTAATTTTGAAAGACCAATGAAGAAGGCTAATTTACTTGTTAGCAATAAAATTGTTATGGAACATATCGGTCAAACCATTGCACAATTTATAAAGACCAATAGTGACTTATTATTGCAGCCAAAGCTTTCCCCATTGCTTTATCTAATGTTCATGTCTAGTTGGGTAGCTTTGCTTATTTCTTACTTGGCTTGCACTTGGTTCAATTGAGACATGTGCGTTCTAAATATTTTCGTTTCAGAAGTTTAAAGCCAAGGTTAATTTCTTTTGAGAAATCCGATGCTAATATAATATCTTATACAAAGACATCGAAGATAGAGTGGAAAACAGAATGCATAGTCGAATGGGGAGATTCCAAATCTGAACCATTCGTTTGCTTATCTCCAAAGCCATTCAAACAGCAAGATCGGCTAGAAAACGAGAAGTATACCTTCAATTCAAGCATGTGTGATCAAATATTTGATTTGTTACTGGAAAATAATTACATTACAATTCTTGATCACCATGTTAAGCCATCAATCCAAGGACGAATGTATTGTAAGTTGCATGATTCGTCCAAGCATAATTTTGAGGATTGCAATATGTTTCGTCAAATAGTTAAATCGGCCATTGATAAAGGATGATTGAAATTTGTTGAGACACCAAGAGATGACCAGTCTATTCCTATTGGTCCCGATGGCAGAAAGTTTTTGCATCGGCTGCTTCAAGCCGATCCATTTAAAGAGTAGGTAAAAACTACAGGTGATGGGATCGAGCTTTCAAGTAAAGAATTTGTTGAAGAGCATAATGAACATAACCTTGAGGGCGAAAATTCCATCAAAGCTACAATGGAGACGCCAAGGACTGGGGGGCAGCAAGCAAATCCAATGATCGATGGAAGCAAACCAAAAGAAAACAAAAGCCGAAATAAGCATAAGTGTAAGAGATCAAAAATCACCTTCGCTGAACTATTGGATAAATATCAAAAGAAGAGTGAAGAGAAGAGTGCTTATCGGCCGAATCATGCAAAGAAACCAAGATCACCCCCAAGGCGCAAATATGAGGATCGGTATTGGGAAAGTGCAAATTTTAAGGCAGCATATTCATATTCTTATTTTGGGCCGCCAATGCCAATGCCGTGGATGCCTCCCTATGCTCATATAGATACATATTCATCATTGGATAGGTATGATACAAGGGCACATTCTCCATATTATTTTAGACCATCTCACCAATATTGTGCAGCTCCAAGAAGATCAACATCTGAACAATCACATGTTAAGGACCGTTTCAATCATAAGGAATCGGTCCAGAGCTCATGGAAGAAGAAAGAGGTGGTCAAACAAGTTTACCGCGTTAAAAGAGATGGTCGTAAGAGTGCTACTTCAGATTTAATCTCAAATGAAAAAGAGCCAATGAAAGTGTTGACATTGGCTACTAAAGCCAATGAGATGAAGCAACCAATTATTAAGAGTCAAAGTGCCAAATCTGAAGAAAAGAAGTTGAGAGTGCACAAGGCCAAGAAAGAATTGCCACTGGTCAAAACAGAATCACAGCCGAGATGCCCACTCGGCTTATCGTATTGGCAAAAGAAGGAATTACAAAATCTTAGTGCACAAGAGCTGAGAAAGAGGAACATGGCATGGGTTCCCAAGAAGATCAATCAAGACAAAAATGATGTGCATGCTTCTGTTGCGACAAGTACAATAAAAGTGAAGAAGGAAAATAATGAAAGCCACAAACAATTAAGCCGAAGGTGCACATCACAACATCAAAATCTTCGGTTAGCACATCATCCATTTTCTTCAACAATGCCATTGATGCCTTTGCCATGGAATTCATCCACAGGTATGATCAGTTACCCTCCATGGACTTATTTTGATCCATGGATGCAACATAATTTTCCATATCATGACAGAGTATTACCAAATCACCATACATTTGGTCAGTTACATTTTTGTTGCTAAGAAAAAGGGGCCGAAATATTTTTTTGCTATTTTATTTGTTTATTTCGGCTATACATGCTTTAATGGATGAATTTTACATGGACCTCATGATAATGACCGATAATTAACTATCGTCCTAAGAAACTATCCGATCATGGCCGGTGTAGTATTGTTACATCGTCCTTAGTTCGAATGGAGAGCGAGACAAGTACTATGGAGATTACGTTTTGATAGTTGAAATCATAACAATGGCCATGGTGTTGGTGTTGTTTATATATCTCCAGATGGTGCTGGTATGTGAAGCCTCATGCCTCTTAAAATATTTATTGCACAATAATCAAAGCCGAATATGCAATGTTATTCAGTTTGGAACTTTTGCCATATGTGCTAAACATATTGAGGCTTTCAGTGATTCGTTATGAGTAGTGCAACAAATATCCAAGGGTTATCAATGTTTTGACGAATCACTTATAGTTTATCTTGAGGTATGTCTAGATGCAAAATTTACCTTGGGTTGCTATAAAATTGTTCATATTTCCAGACATGACAATTCGAAAGAGTTGGCACAGCAAGCATCCGGCTACTATGTTAATCATGGTGTGTTGCATTTCTGTCAATAGCCGATGCTTAGTCTCGTCAACAGAGGTAAGGCTGAACCGAAGTCCACCGCTTCGGCCACTAATGAATTTTTTTTATGCAGGCAAAGGTAAGGATTGGAGAAAGTTTATTGTTGATTATCTGCAAAATCCTATCAAAAGGGTGAACAATATGATTCAGAGGATGACCTGAGATACATATCTGTGGAGCTTTATCATCGGATTGTTAAGGAAGTTGAGAAGGTTTCACCCAATTTTGCATCAAGGATTCAAAGAAATAATGGCCCATATATATTTATTGCCCAAGCACATGCAAAGTGGCTGATGGAGTGTTGACATCGTCCTTAGAACCAACATAATGCGAGTTATTTTTCGGCATACTACCTTTGCCGAAAAACAGGGGGGCATGTGTTGACGCTCAAAAATGGCATGATCGCAAAGAGTGACTTGAGTCTATAATGGAATGAGGTTAAAATTATGAGTTTATGTCACCATTTGATGGCCATCGTCAAGATGATCGAAATAAATATGAAGATGGACCAAAAAGGAGCTCAGGTGCAAAAGATATGACAATTTCGGAGATACCCGTGTTGACACCTGATTAAAGAATGGCATGAAACATAATTAAGAAGACCTCGGATGGAAAAAGATACGACTGCAAAGTTCTTCGTATGGTTGAAACGGACGAATTTGATATAAGGATCATCCTCATACGAGGTCGTATGCACAAGTTATAGGCAAAACCGTGCGCTGCAGCAATGTTGGCCGGATCCTCCGGGCCGGGGTCCGGATCATCCGGGTAATTAGAGCACTAAAATTCTAGAAGGTTGGCGATGAAGCCGGATGATCTGGGTCATGTCCCGGATGATCCGGGTAAAGGCCGGACAATCCGGGCAATTGTCCGGACGTCCGGACAAGTTTTTCCACTGCAGAATTAAGAAAACAGCCCGAAACACCGTCAAGATGGCCTCAAATCGAAAAGTGTTCAACATGAAAGTTGTGCGTCTCGTCGAGTCGGTTTGTTTTGATATAAAAAATATCCAAATCCGAGTTCGTATGCAAAAGTTACAGCCCGATTAGTGGACTGCTCTCAGAAATCTGGGCTTGGCCGGATCATCCGGGCCTAGAGCCGGACATCCGGGCCGGAGGTCGTGAGAAGTCTGAATTTGGTTAGGTTTTGATGATTTGGATGGAAAGGCAAGTTCTTTTCTTGTACGGGAAGTCCATTCGCCTCTTATATAGACAAGAGGTGACGGCCGATTGAAAAACAACACACAATCGACAAATCAATCTATCATCTTTTACCTTTACTTTTATCTTCTCCCTTGTTCTTCTTCTTCCTCGTTCTTCGTTCGTTCTTCTTCATTGCAGGGCGGCGAACCTCGAGGCCCTAGGGGCGATCAGGTCGACTTAGGGCAGCCCATAGCCGCCGCGCGCCCTGACGGGGTCACTCCCGGGTGTGTGGGGTTTCGGGTCCTCAAAAGCACCCGCCGGATTGCTTGCGTACCGCGATTCCGGACGGGTCTCCTTCGACGTGAGCTGCGGTGCATCACCCTCGGCGTTGGAGGTACACGGTGACGTGTTCGTGTGTGAAAAGATACTTACTGTTAAGAATTACCTATTTGCCAGAACTTAAATAGCTTCTTAAGCACGTAGATAGCTGGTCCTATGTACTTCTAGGGTGTAGCAGAATTCACGTGTAA
>NC_057801.1:473922252-473955291 GCF_018294505.1 Triticum aestivum
GTCGCCGTCGCCGCCACCTGCGCCGCTGCATGCCACCCGCGTCGCCGCCGTCGCCGCCGCCCCGCAGCGCCCCGCCTCGCCTGGCCGGAACGTCACCTCGTCGCCAGAGCCGCCGCCGATCAGATCCGGATCCGCCGTTTTTTTCGGTTTAGGTAAAAACCGACCGTTTTTTATTTAAACCGTAGTTTCGTTTTTTTAGATTAGATTAGTCTTATTTTTTCGGTTTAGTTTAATAGCGGACGTTCGTCTGTACATTCGTTTCAACGAATGGAGTTCACCAGTTATCCGCAGACAGCGAACGTTCATTCGTTAGTCTGTTCGTCAGTTTTTCTTTTTCCAGGGTTTTTTCGCGATTATTTTTGATCGCAATTTCTGCCCTGATTTTAGTTTTACTTTATCTTTTCGCCCGTTTATCGGAATCAGGCGATTGAAGCGCCTAGATCTTTGTCTCGAAGCCCTCTTTCTGTTTAATCAACTTGAATAAGATTTTGGTACTGTAAAAATTTGACTTACGTCCAGATTAGTAAACGGACCTTGTTTCTTTCACAGTTTGAGTTTCACTGCTTTGTTTGATTTGATTCTTTTTGCAAACCGGAGTTCTTAAGTTGAACTTTATGGTTAGATCTCTTCTTTGAGTTTTACGCGTGTTTCTAGTAGTGTGCTTATTGTATGCTTGGTTGTTTGCGATAGAGTACCCGGAGTGCAAAGCGTGCTACTACGAGTCTCTAGGTTTCACGGATCATCGGCAAGGCAAGTAACACTTTGATCATACCTTTTTGCTGCCCGTTTTTATTGCATTAGATCAATCCTCAAATAATTGCATGGTTAGGATATGAGTAATATGTGGGTTTTGGGAAGTAGATGATGAGGTAGAACCTATTACCCGTTTATTATCAAACACTTGGGAGTTGTTTCTACATTGTTTATATTGCTATGCTATGCTTGTAGACGTGGTTTGGATCAAGTGATTCATGACCGATGTGAGTGTTGTTATTTAATGGTTAACTTAAGGTGGCTACTTTAATACACATCTGGGTTGATTGCTTGAAGGCACCCTGGAGTACCCAGTGGTTGTCAGGGCACCTGGAGAATCCAGTGTTGTCCTAGGATATCCCAGAGTACCCGTGTGATCATCCTACGGTCCGCCACCCAGGCTCAAAGGGATCATAAGTTTATTCATGCTAGAAACTTCCGTGTGCAGCCACAAGCTATTATGGGATCTAGCATAGTTGAGTAAGTTGCAAGACCTCTTTTAGTGGTGGGCTAGCAGATGTAGGGGAAAGTAGGTGTAACTGTCCACCCAGAGTAAAGAGTTATTGTTTCAGAAAGACTATGTCTCGAATCTACGACCATGGATGTATTCGAGTCTTGTGGCGAAAAGTGCGCAAACCTCTGCAGAGTGTACAAACTAATCATGGTTAGCCGTGTCCCCGGTTATGGATGTCTTGAGTATCTAGTTCTTGGATTATCATGTTGATCTCATCACCCTTAATGTAATTTGATTGGGTTTAATGATGCTGTTTAATTGGGATTGAGTTGGACTAACCTTCTCAATATTTAACAACCACCATGATAGTTAAATAAAATTTATTCCTTTCTTGTAGGGAAAAATTGGCTTTATGCAAAACTGTAACCATAGAGCTTTCCACCGGCCATATATGCATATAGTGATAGCTTTTATTCTGTTCATTACTCTCTTGTGTTACCTTGCCAGCATATTCCATGTGCTGACCCGTTTCGGGCTACAATGTTCATGTTGCAGACTTTTCAGACGACGAGTAAGGTGCCATAGGTCATTGTCTTTCACTCAGGGATGTCGTTGGAGCTAATGGATTCACTTTATCTTCCAAGCCTTCCGCTGTTATCGATTTTAGATGGCCTTAAGCCATATTATTGTAATAAGTTCTCTTTGGAGACATTCGATGTAATAAGCTACTCTGTTATAAATCCTCAAGTACTGTGCGTGTCAGCATTACCGATCCAGGGATGACACTGATGCACAGAGATCAGACTGTTTGAGGTATGGTCGCTACAAGATGGTATCAGAGCACACGCTGACTGTAGGACACAACCACTATGCTAAATCCCTAGATCACTACTCTCTTCTCATTTCTGACTCCTCCCCCTTTTCTACTCTTTAGGATGGCGGATGCAAGGAACAAGTTCACACAACCGGATGAAGATACACCTTGTGGACGACACTTGAAGGAAGTCACTAGATACCTGAACATCGGAATACCAAGCATCACCGGGACCTACATCGCCACTTTACCAGAAGAGGAGCGTTGGAAGATTCGAGTTCAAGTTCCAGGAAGGACGTTCATCCTAGTCACTGAGCCCATAGAGTTTTCCTTTGATGCACCAACCTGGAGTCTAGCAAAGAGCATGACAGCCCACATCACCATGGGACACATTGGAGAAGTTTATCACAAGGATCTCAAGGATAATATCAACCATATTTGTGGGCAGGCATGATAGATCTGAAGAAGGCAATGACCCGGATCACAGAGCTGGAGGAAGAACTCAAGTCTACACGCGATGGATATGAGGAGGAAATGACGATACTCGTGAAGAAGAATGACGATTTGACAAGGAAGCTAAGAATATTCATGGGAGACCCCGGGACAGGAGGAGAAGACGACGATTCCACTTGCCCGGAGAACTACATCATCATCAACGACACCGACTCGGACCCTGATGAATAGCGATGATGACTATGTTGATGAAGCTGGAGCAGATATGATGGAGTCTTCCACCGATCAATTTTTCTAGTCGACCACCATATCAGTAGTTGTATTCCCCCATGTATATAGTCTGAGCACTTTTGTAACGATAGTTAGACCTATGTATGCCCTTGTTTGAAATTGATTGGAGTGATATGATTGTGTTTGTGTCATGTTTGTATGGGTAGTGTTTTCCCTCTAGATCTATTTCTATTTTGTTTTCTCATCTTTTCTAAACCCAGCATATGCCTCCGAGACGCGACAATGGATTTGCTTTCCCGCCGGAGCTCACTCAGTTAATCCAGCAGCAGAATGCTTTGATGCAGATACTAGTCCAGAATTAGAACCAGGGGAATAACAACAACAGCCCACCACCACCACCACCTGTTGATCACTTTGCCCGATTTCTAAGGCTGAATCCGCCGGTGTTCTCTAGTAGCACTAAGCCGATTGTTGCAGATGACTGAATCCGCAAGATTGGAAGGGAGTTGACCACTACAGGATGCACAGATGCGGAGAGAGTGCATTTTGTCGCACATCTACTTGATGGACCCGTAGCATTATTATGGGAGAATTTCACAGCCACTTACCCTATCGACACTGTCACATGGGACTAGTTCCAGCAAGCTTTTAGCACAACCCATGTTTCAGCAGGAGCTATGGCCATGAAGAAGCGTGAGTTTCGCAACTTGTGCCAAGGAGGACGCGCAGTGGGCTAGTATGTGGATGACTTTAGTAAGTTAGCACATTATGCACCAGATGATGTTGCTACAGATGCACCTAAGGAGGAGAAGTTTTGAGAAGGACTGATGATGAGCTGAGCATGCAGTTGATGGTGGCAATTTTCAACAACTACCAGGAGTTGGTAGATAGAGCTCTCATGATTGAAGGGAAGCAGCAGCAGATTGACAACCGCAAGACGAAGTATGGACAAGGGAAGTACAATTCTGGAGCTTAGCAGAGACCCCGTTTTACCCCGAGCTCGGGAGGACCCCTTCAACATAACCATGGAGGTCACAATCACAATGGAGGGAGTTTGCATAACCATAGTGGCCCTAGGAATGGGAATGGTAATGGAGGAAGCAACGGACAGAACCGTCCCAATCTAGCAATGCCCGCCAAGAAGGATCTAAGTCACATTACTTGTTTCAAGTGCGGGAAGAATGGACATTACGCCACGGAGTGTTCTGAAGCAAATAATGGCAATGGCAATGGAAGATCTGGGAAGAAGCCCAACCCTTTCAACAGGGGACAAGTGAACCACGTTAACATGGAGGAGGTTGAAGCGCAACCAGATGCAGTAATAGGTAAGTTTTTGGTTAAGTCATTTACTGCAATCGTTCTTTTTTATACTGGTGCATCGCATTCATACATATCATGGGGATTTGTGGATAAGTATAAACTGCCCACCAAAGTTTTTAGAACACCTATGTTGGTAAGCTCGCCAGGAGCGGAGCATATGGCAAGCCAACGATGTTTTCAGATGCCATTGACCATAGGTAGGCATGTTTTCCCCTCAGACCTGATAATTCTAGAGTCACAAGGTTTGGATGTGATTTTGGGTATAGATTGGCTATCGATGTATGGGGGGAACATCGATTGCGTCAGTAAGTCGATTATGCTCACCACCCTAGAAGGAAGAAGGATTAAGTATGTATCTCGAAATGTGCCAAAGAGGACTCAAGTGAATTCCTTATCAGGAGTTGTACAGGAGGAAGTACCAGTGGTGAAGGATGTCCCTCATGTATTTCTAGAAGAGTTGCCAGGCATGCCACCGGATAGAGACATTGAGTTTTTGATTGAGCTTTTGCCAGGCACAGGGCCAATATCTAAGAGACCGTACAGGATGCCCGCAAAGGATTTGGAAGAGATTAAGAAGCATATTAAGGAGTTACTCGATAAAGGCTATATTCGCCCAAGTTCATCACCTTGGGGATCACCAGTGCTTCTAGTGGAGAAGAAGGATGGATCGTTGAGGATTGTTGTTGATTATCGTGGACTAAATGAAGTGACAATCAAGAACGAGTACCCACTGTCGATGATCAATGATCTGTTCGACCAGTTGCAAGGAGCTAAAGTATTTTCCAAGATCGATCTACGATCAGGATACCACCAGCTGAAGATTCGAGAGCAGGATATACCTAAGACAGCTTTTACCACAAGGTACGGGCTATATGAGTATACCATTATGTCATTTGGTCTGACTAACGCACCAGCCACTACTAGGGAAAACCTTATACACAGAAATTTAGCAACAACGCGGGTCAAAAAAAACTGCGTTAGTGCTATATAGCAGTAGCGATCAAATAAAAAACGCGCTACAGATACAAACTTAGCAGTAGCGCTTGTGGTAAAGAAAGCGCTACTACTAATATTCCCATTGGTAGAATGCTAGGCTACACATAGCAGTAGCGGGCTTCGAAGAAACGCGCTACTACTAGAGCATAGTTAGCAGCGCGTTTCTTAAGAAGAGCGCTACTACTAACGGAAATAAAATAAGATGAAAAACAAATAGAAATGTAAATGAAAATGAAAGAAATAGAAAAAGGAGAAAGGGAAGAATAAAATGTAAAGCAAAATAAACGAAAAAGCGAAAAATCAGAGGAAGGCATAGCAGCAGCGTTTGTTTGTAAGAGGCGCTATAGCTAAAGTAGCTGCAGCGCGTGTCCTAGACCCCCGCTATAGAAACAGAATAGGAAATTAAAAAAGGAAGAAATTTACATAGCTATAGCAGCATCGGGTTTTGCAGAAACCGCCATAGCTATCTTAGCTATAGCGTGTTTTGTGAAACGCGCTACCGCTAAGTTTGACTTAGCCAAAAAACTGTTTCCCCCCGGCCACCACTTCTCCCCCAAATCCCTCAACCCACCCCGCGCGCGCGCCGCCGTCTCCCCGATTCACAGTCGCCCCACTTCGCCGCCGACGATGATGCCACCAGAGCCGTGCGCCGTCAACGACACCGGAGCCGCCCCCAACGCCACGGAGCCGCGCGGCCTCGTCAACGCCACCGGAGCCGCCGTCGATGCCACCTTCCTCGCCGTCACCGGAGACGCCCCTGCCTCCCTCGCCGTCACTGCCTCCGTCGCCACCACCGGAGCCATCATCTGTAAGCCCCCACCCCTCCTCTCTCTCTCTCATGCATAGGTTAGCCAGTTTAATTAGGTTAATTATCTAGAGCAAAAATTTAGTTAGGGCATTGACAGAGAAGTAGTTAGGTTAACTAGTTTAATTAGGTTAATTATCTAGGTTAGTGCAAAAACTTAGTTAGGGCTTTGACAGAGAACTAGTCAGGTTAACTAGTTTAATTAGGAAAATTATCCATGTTAATTAGTGCAAAAATTTATTTTAGGCTTTCACAGAGAACTAGCTGCGTTAACTAGTTTAATTAGGGTTAATTATCTAGGTAAACTAGATAACTAACTAGGTTAAATAGGTAGGTTAATTAGGTTCGTTGGATTAACAAGCTAGGTTAAGTAGATTGGCAAAGGTTTTTGATTTTTGAAAAGACCACTATTTTTCAAGGAAAAGAATTTAGGCAAATTTTATTTTTCATTGAAGTGGTCATGTTATATCTTTTCATTGAAGTTGTTCGATTGTGCCCAAGTGGCTTTGTTGTTTCCAAGGAATGATGCTGAGTGGCCTATGTTTTGCCAGAATGTTGATTCATATCTGTTCCGGCAAATTTCAGGTTCTCGATTTGTCCACTTTTAGCAAAGGTCATGCCGAAATTTCTCGTGAATTTCGGCATGACTTGTGCTACAAACTAGGACATATCGAGTGCCCGGGATTTGCCGCACCAGGAAGGAGTCAACATTCCTGCAAAACAATTGTCGTTTTTTATGTTATTATTCATTTTATTAGGTCTAGAATTAATTGACTAGATTTAATCATAGGAAACATGGCTAGCAACGATGAAGGACAGGGTTCTGGTGATTGCGACGACGTCTACCGGGCGGCAGACGAATTTTTTAGCCTTACCGACGATCAACAGATGTTGTTGCTGGGCTCACCGGTGGCATCGGGGACTGAGACCGACACACAGACCGGTGCTGAGACCGACACGCAGACCGGTGCTGAGACTGAGACCGACGCTGAGATTCAGACCGGCATCGAGGCCTGCGCTGAGACCGGTGCTGCCTTGGGGAGCCGAGCCGGTGTAGAACCGAAAGCAAAGAGGCAACGGGTTCCTAACAAACTCAGGACTACTAGACTGGTGGTCACGGAGGTGGACAACGGCAATTTTGAGTCAAAGGCGCCCGAGGAAGCGCGTGCGTGCTACGTCAATCAAATAGGCTGTATCATACGGACAACCGCCACCATCAACGATGAGAATCTAAAGAAGATAGAAAATATGAGGAGCTCCCTCCTAAAGAAGTTTCACCAGATATTCTTGTTCCTGGGCCGGAATGAGAAGGATTATGAAGATCCAGACAAGGACCCGACAATGAAGAAGATAAACAAACACGCCATGACCAAGTTTAGCAACGCGTTGGCCGCCTGGAAAAATCGAGTGAAAGCAAAGATCAACGATGGGGAACCCTACTCCGAGATTGTAAAGGAAAGTTCTTGATGATGTTCTCCTCGGCTACGCCAAATCTGGAGGCACCTTCACCAGGACTGTTCGTAAGTACGACAAACACATGTTCTCACACAATACGAAGTTCTGCTGCCTCAAGCAGCCGCCTGGCGGTCAGAAGGATGCCTACTACGCCCTCCATCACATGCGGGCGATCGTAAGGGACCATCATCAACTTCTGCTACCAGATAATCTAAAAGATTGGGCTACGAACTTGTTGGCAATCCAGGACGCGGACCTCAAACAAGAATTCTTTCGCATCCAGTCGGACTTTGCGGACATCATCCATCAAGATGTCCTTCATACGTCGGGGCAGTTCTTCCTCAGATATCAACCGTCCAACAATGAGATAGATGGAATGCTACAAATGCAGGGTGACAACGACCGCGATTTCATGACCATCACGACAGACGGCGGCTTCATCCACGCTCCTATCCGATGAGTCGAGTCGAAAGTAGTCATGTGTAGTTCTGAAACATTGATTGGCTCATGTTGTAATTAAACTCTAATGAATTCGTATGTCTCTTTGATTTGGACAGTCGTTCAACTTAGATGTAATCGATGCTATTTATTAGTAGGACCATGAATCGTGCTATTAATGTCTTGCTTTTCTCTTTCGATCATTTTGTTGCATACTTACATATTGCTTATGTATTGTCTGTTGTTTAGCTTGTGCATAGAGATGCTGTCGTATGTCGTGTACAATGGTAAGGTTCCCGGAGTCTACGACGACTGGGAGGAGTGTCGGAGACAGGTTCACCATTTCAGCGGTAACAGTTACAAAGGGTACACCACTAGGGTGGAGGCCGAATCTAGATAAGCCCGCTATCTAGCTGGAGAGAGGAGGCAGCGTTGGAGGAACCGGATGAAGACCAGTTTGATCGCGATGATGCTCATCGTGATGACCACAACTCTCTTCTATGTGATGGTAGTTTAGATGGTCGATATCGACTTGTAATGTGAAGACAAACTAGCTACTCGCGGTCTCGAGACTTGTAATGTTCTATCTTTGTTCGGTCTTTTGAATTCAGAGACTAATATGATGATTTGTATTCGGAGATTAATCTTCTATTGTATTCGATGAATCTGCTGTTGCTGTGTGGTGTTGTCTAAATTCTGTCCAATAATACATTTTGTAACCTGTGAAAATATCAGAAAATAAAAAAAACAAATATTCATACTAATGGCGCATCAAGGCAGAGTGCGCCATTAGTATGCCAACGGATACTAATGGCGCATCTAGGCAGAGTGCGCCATTAGTGTGACAAAGCACATGGTTACATATGGCCCCCCGGGAGGCATACTAATGGCGCATGGAGTTACATACTAATGGCGCAGTACGTGGTGCGCCATTAGAACACCAGATACTAATGGCGCACCAGTGGTGCGCCATTAGAATTTAATTCTAATGGCGTGATGCTAGTGGCGCACCAGTAGTGCGCCATTAGAAGGCAAAACTGGTGCGCCACTAGCATGCCTTTTCCTTGTAGTGAGAGCTGCAATGAGCTTGTACAATGAGCTAGCGTAAGTCCATGCATTTCATTTAATTCGTACTATCCCACGTGTATGATTTGTGTGCAGTGGCGGATCCACGAATTGAAGTTACCAGGGGTGAATAACTTAAAAAGTACGAAGGCACTTGCACTCCGGAAATCAACATAACTTGAGAAATGTGAAGCTACATGCACTTCGAAAACCAGCTTATGATCCAAAGTAGTTCCAAATTATAAAACACTAAATGATGTAAGCACCAAAAAACACAAAATGCAACATGGTGTACAAGGACTACTAACATGGTCTGTACCTACTTGAATTATTCGTTCTCTGGCTGAAAATATCGAAGTCTAATTGCACCTATAACCAGTGCCCAAACTGCATATCAATATATCTATCCCGCACAAGTATGCCAATAGTTTCAAACAACATATTAGAAAACTATTTATGCTATGTTGTCATTATACGGGCACTTTCTAGCAGATGGCCTCGACATTTCCTCAAACCATGAAAATGTACTATAATTTTCTTGTCATCAATGACTGCGAATTTGTATGGCTACGTAAACATAGAAGATCATCATTAGACACTAAAACCATCAATGGGAGCTTGCAGAATGCTTACATTAGATCCCTCATTAGACACTATATGTTCATCACCAGGAGCATGTAAAATGTTTGCATCAAATCCTTCATTAGCAGTCTATCCATTAGACACTTCAGGCTCAAGAACAACATGAGCTTGTATGTTTGCACCAGAAACTTGATTAGATACATCAGGTTCAGTCAGTTCAGGATTGATTGGGGGAGTTATAAAATAAGTAGAAATTGGTTTCATTTTCTCATAGATTCCCTACATACAAGCAGTTTTACAACACAGTCAGGTTTAACTACTGGCCAAAAATTGAACAGTTGAATTAGATGTAATCAGGGATGTGATGTACCTGCTCGTTGCGCATGTTGCTCTTGCAAGCTGCGACTGTCCGTTTCTGCAAGCTCGATGCCATGCCTGTGCTGCCACCGCTGCCTCCCATACAGGCTACACCCAGGGGTGGATCTTCATCTTCTTGTCCTTCCATTCGCTTGAAGCCCGACGACCAACATCCAACGAGGGCCCGAGGAAGTGCTACGTCGGTTTGTCCAGCGACGGCTAGCTTAGGAGCGAACCAGACTGGAGGCTAGAGTGAACGAATTGGGATTTTTCCTGCTGTCGATCGATATGGGAGGCGCTCATTTGGGCCACGAGCCTGCTATAGGGCTTGCCTTGCACTTATGTTATTGGCCCATCTTGATTGAAACATTTTTCTTCCTTTTATACATTGCCTGCTCGTGCATTGGGACGAAAAAAACTAGCCTGGGCCAACCTGGATGACTCAAACTAGGTGCACACTTTTCAGCCACCCAAGGCGGCCACCCATACCAGCCCCTATGGCAGCGTGGCCCCTTTTTGCGTGTATGATTGGGGTAGTGAAAAATTTCCAGTGGCGCTTTTGATTTACCCACAGAATGGTTGAATTGCTTGTTTCTATGAACTGAGTTCGCCAATAATGTGAAGGATGCTAGTCTTTTCATCCTACTGTAGATTGCTTAGATCTCGATATGCCAAATGTAATCGCATGAAATATGCAGTAAAAGCCAGTGTCATATGTTTGGCTACAACTAGTCTGACAACCCGTCCTCATATAACATATCAAGGACGGACCATCTTATTAGATTAACCATTGGACTTACCAATGCAGTGTGAGAAGAAATAAGTATTGGGACTGCGTATCCAAACAATTGATGCCACGGACTCCTTCGTAGAACCTTGTAAGCGAAAAAAAAGTTGTAGTGTTCCTGTACAAAGAGCTAGCGTAAGTTCAGTTACCTACTTCTCGGAATTTTAGTTAGCCACTTGTTGCAAAATTGCTCAATTATATTGTTTGGCTTAATTGAGTTTGGTACTGATTACAAAATGCCATAGCCTGTTAATCCTATTATAGACTACGTCTATCTATGTGTTTGATACTGTTGACGCTCAAAAATGGCATGATCGCAAAGAGTGACTTGAGTCTATAATGGAATGATGTTAAAATTATGAGTTTATGTCACCATTTGATGGCCATCATCAAGATGATCGAAATAAATATGAAGATGGACCAAAAAGGAGCTCAGGTGCAAAAGATATGACAATTTCGGAGATACCCGTGTTGATACCTGATTAAAGAATGGCATGAAACATAATTAAAAAGACCTCTTATGGAAAAAGATACAACTGCATAGTTCTTCATCTCGTCGAAACGGACGATTTTGATATAAGGATCATCCTCATCCGAGGTCGTATGCAAAAGTTATAGGCAAAACCGTGCGCTGCAGCAATGTTGGCCGGATCATCCGGGCCGGGGTCTGGATCATCCGGGTAATTAGAGCACTAAAATTCCAGAAGGTTGGCACTGAAGTCGGATGATCTGGATCAAGTCCTGGATGATCCGGGTAAAGGCCGGACAATCCGGGCAATTGTCCGGACGTCCGGACAAGTTTTTCTACTGCAGCATTAAGAAAACAGCACGAAACACCATCAAGATTGCCTCAAATAGAAAAATGTTCAACATGAAAGTTGTGCGCCTCGTCGAGTCGGTTTGTTTTGATATAAAAAACGTCAAAATCCGAGTTCGTATGCAAAAGTTACAGCCCGATTAGTGGACTGCTGTCAGAAATCTGGGCTTGGCCGAATCATCCGGGCCTAGAGCCGGACATCCGGGCCGGAGGTCGTGAGAAGTCCGAATTTGGTTAGATTTTGATGATTTGGATGGAAAGGCAAGTCCTTTTCTTGTACGGGAAGTCCATCCACCTCTTATATAGACAAGAGGTGACGGCCGATTGAAAAACAACACACAATCGAACAAATCTATCTATACTTTTTACCTTTACTTTTCCTTCTCCCTTGTTCTTCTTCTTCCTCGTTCTTCGTTCGTTCTCCTTTTGCAGGGCGGCGAACCTCGAGGCCCTAGGGGCGGTCAGGCCGACCTAGGGCAGCCCATAGCCGCCGCGCGCCCTGACGGGGTCCCTCCCGGGCGTGTGGGGTTTCGGGTCCTGAAAAGCACCTGCCGGATTGTCTTGCGTACCGCGCTTCCAGCGGGTCTCCTTCGACGTGAGCTGCGGTGCATCACCCCCGGCGTCGAGGGTACACGGTAACGTGTTCGTGTGCGAACACACTTTTTGGCGACTCCGCTGGGGACAAAGCTTTGAACGGTCTCCGGCCCGTTCTTGCTACGAAGAGATCGTCATCTAGGGTTTGCAATCTACAAAGGTAATATGAATACCCAATTCACATATGTTGATGCAAATAATGCATATGTTGTTGCTAGATCATCTAATGAGCATAATGTATCGGCTAGCCCTAGCTTTATCAATCATGCATCTAATTATGTGCAAGGGCCGATGCACCAAAATTTCATGATTCTACTTTATATAATTTTAGCGACATGCAACATATGTATCCCAGCTCCCATGCATCGGCAACCCCACAAATTTGTATGCCGATGAATAACATAATGAGTTCGGTTAATCAAGTTGAGACACCCTATGCAGGAACTTCCAATGGTATGCAACAAAGTGTTTCAAGTTTTTATTCATCGGCAAATAGCTTGCAGTACGCTAATCCAAACGTGCCGGTGGATAGGGGAATTGGCCATGTTACTACTAGTTATTTGGCCAATACCCTCAAACATCATATGCTATGCCTAACGCTACTAATTTTTTGGCACCATACGCAACTGTTGATGTCCATAATTCGGCTCCACACCTTCACGGTCATGGCCGAATAAGTGAAACTTCTGCAGGAGCACAAATGCCTTCACCTACTACCATGGCATACCATGTCCCCCCTACACAAGTACAGAATTTCGACAACATCTCATTGCCGAAAGAGTCTAGAAGCATTGGGGGGCAACCATATCCAGACTGGTAATTGAGAACAAGCTTACATTCTCTTGGGATTTGTGCAACTCTATTCGCCAGGAACTAATAGAAGGCGGGAAGCCTCATGATTTTGCTGCAAATGATGCAGTCGCCCAGTGTTGTACCATCCAGTGTACCACCTAAACAATCGCAAAGTTTCGGCACCTCATTGCCGAAAGAGTCTCAAAGTATTGGGGGGCAATCTCATGACGAGTGGATGGAAATTGATATGAAAAAGTTTAAAACTCGCCAAGTTGAGATGTGGGCTAAAATTAGACGAGAGCGAAAAGCCTTGCAAATTCAAAAAGATAAAGTTGTTGATTCAGGTAACAAAGAAAATTCGGTTATTAGAAAGGCTGAATCAAGTAGTATATATTCTGAGTCCATCGAATCCAAAGAGGCAAGCATTATTGAGAAAGGGCAAGGAAAGCATAGAAAAACAACCATACTTGATTTTTCCGAAGTTAATGGAACCTACTTCCTGCCCTATGAGTTCTGTGCCATAGAAACTGATAAGCCTCAAGAACAAGAACAAGTAGCCGAACAAAGTTCGGCTGACATGGATCTTCAAAGCAATGATGCACGGAATAAAGAAAAAGATGATGACAAGGTGTTGGGGAGCCATCCAAAGATGGAGCAAGATGTTTTTCAAGTGGCACCACCATCATGCTCTCCCAACATATTTCAAGAGGTATGTTTAGCAAGTAATTTACCTATTTTTAGATTTGGTCAGAACTTTATTGTTGATGCATCTATTAGAAAAATCCTCATAAGTAATTTTGAAAGACCAATGAAGAAGGCTAATTTACTTGTTAGCAATAAAATTGTTATGGAACATATCGGTCAAACCATTGCACAATTTATAAAGACCAATAATGACTTATTATTGCAGCCAAAGCTTTCCCCATTGCTTTATCTAATGTTCATGTCTAGTTGGGTAGCTTTGCTTATTTCTTACTTGGCTTGCACTTGGTTCAATTGAGACATGTGCGTTCTAAATATTTTCGTTTCAGAAGTTTAAAGCCAAGGTTAATTTCTTTTGAGAAATCCGATGCTAATATAATATCTTATACAAAGACATCGAAGATAGAGTGGAAAACAGAATGCATAGTCGAATGGGGAGATTCCAAATCTGAACCATTCGTTTGCTTATCTCCAAAGCCATTCAAACAGCAAGATCGGCTAGAAAACGAGAAGTATACCTTCAATTCAAGCATGTGTGATCAAATATTTGATTTGTTACTGGAAAATAATTACATTACAATTCTTGATCACCATGTTAAGCCATCAATCCAAGGACGAATGTATTGTAAGTTGCATGATTCGTCCAAGCATAATTTTGAGGATTGCAATATGTTTCGTCAAATAGTTAAATCGGCCATTGATAAAGGATGATTGAAATTTGTTGAGACACCAAGAGATGACCAGTCTATTCCTATTGGTCCCGATGGCAGAAAGTTTTTGCATCGGCTGCTTCAAGCCGATCCATTTAAAGAGTAGGTAAAAACTACAGGTGATGGGATCGAGCTTTCAAGTAAAGAATTTGTTGAAGAGCATAATGAACACAACCTTGAGGGCGAAAATTCCATCAAAGCTACAATGGAGACGCCAAGGACTGGGGGGCAGCAAGCAAATCCAATGATCGATGGAAGCAAACCAAAAGGAAACAAAAGCCGAAATAAGCATAAGTGTAAGAGATCAAAAATCACCTTCGCTGAACTATTGGATAAATATCAAAAGAAGAGTGAAGAGAAGAGTGCTTATCGGCCGAATCATGCAAAGAAACCAAGATCACCCCCAAGGCGCAAATATGAGGATCGGTATTGGGAAAGTGCAAATTTTAAGGCAGCATATTCATATTCTTATTTTGGGCCGCCAATGCCAATGCCGTGGATGCCTCCCTATGCTCATATAGATACATATTCATCATTGGATAGGTATGATACAAGGGCACATTCTCCATATTATTTTAGACCATCTCACCAATATTGTGCAGCTCCAAGAAGATCAACATCTGAACAATCACATGTTAAGGACCGTTTCAATCATAAGGAATCGGTCCAGAGCTCATGGAAGAAGAAAGAGGTGGTCAAACAAGTTTACCGCGTTAAAAGAGATGGTCGTAAGAGTGCTACTTCAGATTTAATCTCAAATGAAAAAGAGCCAATGAAAGTGTTGACATTGGCTACTAAAGCCAATGAGATGAAGCAACCAATTATTAAGAGTCAAAGTGCCAAATCTGAAGAAAAGAAGTTGAGAGTGCACAAGGCCAAGAAAGAATTGCCACTGGTCAAAACAGAATCACAGCCGAGATGCCCACTCGGCTTATCGTATTGGCAAAAGAAGGAATTACAAAATCTTAGTGCACAAGAGCTGAGAAAGAGGAACATGGCATGGGTTCCCAAGAAGATCAATCAAGACAAAAATGATGTGCATGCTTCTGTTGCGACAAGTACAATAAAAGTGAAGAAGGAAAATAATGAAAGCCACAAACAATTAAGCCGAAGGTGCACATCACAACATCAAAATCTTCGGTTAGCACATCATCCATTTTCTTCAACAATGCCATTGATGCCTTTGCCATGGAATTCATCCACAGGTATGATCAGTTACCCTCCATGGACTTATTTTGATCCATGGATGCAACATAATTTTCCATATCATGACAGAGTATTACCAAATCACCATACATTTGGTCAGTTACATTTTTGTTGCTAAGAAAAAGGGGCCGAAATATTTTTTTGCTATTTTATTTGTTTATTTCGGCTATACATGCTTTAATGGATGAATTTTACATGGACCTCATGATAATGACCGATAATTAACTATCGTCCTAAGAAACTATCCGATCATGGCCGGTGTAGTATTGTTACATCGTCCTTAGTTCGAATGGAGAGCGAGACAAGTACTATGGAGATTACGTTTTGATAGTTGAAATCATAACAATGGCCATGGTGTTGGTGTTGTTTATATATCTCCAGATGGTGCTGGTATGTGAAGCCTCATGCCTCTTAAAATATTTATTGCACAATAATCAAAGCCGAATATGCAATGTTATTCAGTTTGGAACTTTTGCCATATGTGCTAAACATATTGAGGCTTTCAGTGATTCGTTATGAGTAGTGCAACAAATATCCAAGGGTTATGAATGTTTTGACGAATCACTTATAGTTTATCTTGAGGTATGTCTAGATGCAAAATTTACCTTGGGTTGCTATAAAATTGTTCATATTTCCAGACATGACAATTCGAAAGAGTTGGCACAGCAAGCATCCGGCTACTATGTTAATCATGGTGTGTTGCATTTCTGTCAATAGCCGATGCTTAGTCTCGTCAACAGAGGTAAGGCTGAACCGAAGTCCACCGCTTCGGCCACTAATGAATTTTTTTTATGCAGGCAAAGGTAAGGATTGGAGAAAGTTTATTGTTGATTATCTGCAAAATCCTATCAAAAGGGTGAACAATATGATTCAGAGGATGACCTGAGATACATATCTGTGGAGCTTTATCATCGGATTGTTAAGGAAGTTGAGAAGGTTTCACCCAATTTTGCATCAAGGATTCAAAGAAATAATGGCCGATATATATTTATTGCCCAAGCACATGCAAAGTGGCCGATGGAGTGTTGACATCGTCCTTAGAACCAACATAATGCGAGTTATTTTTCGGCATACTACCTTTGCCGAAAAACAGGGGGGCATGTGTTGACGCTCAAAAATGGCATGATCGCAAAGAGTGACTTGAGTCTATAATGGAATGAGGTTAAAATTATGAGTTTATGTCACCATTTGATGGCCATCGTCAAGATGATCGAAATAAATATGAAGATGGACCAAAAAGGAGCTCAGGTGCAAAAGATATGACAATTTCGGAGATACCCGTGTTGACACCTGATTAAAGAATGGCATGAAACATAATTAAGAAGACCTCGGATGGAAAAATATACAACTGCAAAGTTCTTCGTCTCGTTGAAACGGACGAATTTGATATAAGGATCATCCTCATACGAGGTTGTATGCACAAGTTATAGGCAAAACCGTGCGCTGCAGCAATGTTGGCCGGATCCTCCGGGCCGGGGTCCGGATCATCCGGGTAATTAGAGCACTAAAATTCCAGAAGGTTGGCAATGAAGCCGGATGATCTGGGTCATGTCCCGGATGATCCGGGTAAAGGCCGGACAATCCGGGCAATTGTCCGGACGTCCGGACAAGTTTTTCTACTGCAGAATTAAGAAAACAGCCCGAAACACCGTCAAGATGGCCTCAAATCGAAAAGTGTTCAACATGAAAGTTGTGCGTCTCGTCGAGTCGGTTTGTTTTGATATAAAAAATATCCAAATCCGAGTTCGTATGCAAAAGTTACAGCCCGATTAGTGGACTGCTCTCAGAAATCTGGGCTTGGCCGGATCATCCGGGCCTAGAGCCGGACATCCGGGCCGGAGGTCGTGAGAAGTCTGAATTTGGTTAGGTTTTGATGATTTGGATGGAAAGGCAAGTTCTTTTCTTGTACGGGAAGTCCATCCGCCTCTTATATAGATAAGAGGTGACGGCCGATTGAAAAACAACACACAATCGACAAATCAATCTATCATCTTTTACCTTTACTTTTATCTTCTCCCTTGTTCTTCTTCTTCCTCGTTCTTCGTTCGTTCTTCTTCATTGCAGGGCGGCGAACCTCGAGGCCCTAGGGGCGATCAGGTCGACTTAGGGCAGCCCATAGCCGCCGCGCGCCCTGACGGGGTCACTCCCGGGTGTGTGGGGTTTCGGGTCCTCAAAAGCACCCGCCGGATTGCTTGCGTACCGCGCTTCCGGACGGGTCTCCTTCGACGTGAGCTGCGGTGCATCACCCTCGGCGTTGGAGGTACACGGTGACGTGTTCGTGTGTGAAAAGATACTTACTGTTAAGAATTACCTATTTGCCAGAACTTAAATAGCTTCTTAAGCACGTAGATAGCTGGTCCTATGTACTTCTAGGGTGTAGCAGAATTCACGTGTAATTTAAGTTCTGATACCCTGTTTGTTTAAATGGTTTGCTGTTATCACTTGTAGCACTAGTAATGATAAATGTTTGCATGTTCATAGATAGACAACTGTTAGGTTTATATGAGGGACACTGTCTTTTTAACTTATATATATATATATATATATATGTGTGTGTGTGTGTGTGTGTGTGTGTGTGTGTGTGTGTGTGTGTGTGTGTTGGAATAATTTTCCTCACATCAAAGAAATTTACATATGTTTGTGTTGCTGGTAAACGGTACTGCTTTAATACGTTGCCAAGAACTTGTTACTTTCACAAGTTCATGTGTAATTAAATACGTTGCCAAAACTGGTTGTAACATCCCAGATTTCCAATTTGGAATGTTATACATTAGATCATCATTTTGGGTTGATCTCAAGGACCCACGGAGAGAGTTGGGGATTTCGTTACTTTCATATTTGAGTTTTTTCAAATTCTGAAAAGAGGATCATTTGCTTTTAATTATTTTTCTTCCCTAGTATTACTAAAATAAAAATATATGAGAGGAGATAATATGACTTCTTCAAAATAAATGAAATATTAGAGGAAAAATATTAAAATAAAATAAATAGTTTTATTTGGGTTTTATTGCAATTTTATTTGAATTAGAAAAATTGCACATTTTCAAAATTGCATTTTTAGGCCAAGAAAATGTTCATCTTGTTCTAAATATTTTATTTAGAAGGTGAAAATTTGTTTTGGCATTTTTACATTTTTTATTTAATTTTCTAGGATTTTTTTTCAGCGGAACCTTATTTAAAAAAAAGCTTCGCGGACCGAACTGGGCTGAAGCCCAGCCGGCCCGGCCGCGCCACCGCCTCCCCGCGCCCGACGCCGTGACCGAGCCGGACTCCGCCGGAGTCCGAGAAGCTTCCACCGCCTCGGTGCCCCCTGCCCAAGCCGAGCAACCCCTCCCCCTTTATATGCCACCCCTGCCGCCGCCTCCACCCCACCTCGCCGCCCGCAGCCGTAGCAGCAGCAGTAACCTGCCGCCGTCGCCGTCGCCGCCACCTGCGCCGCTGCATGCCACCCGCGTCGCCGCTGTCGCCGCCGCCCCGCAGCGCCCCGCCTCGCCTGGCCGGAACGTCACCTCGTCGCCGGAGCCGCCGCCGATCAGATCCGGATCCGCCGTTTTTTTTGGTTTAGGTAAAAACCGACCGTTTTTTATTTAAACCGTAGTTTCGTTTTTTTAGATTAGATTAGTCTTATTTTTTCGTTTAGTTTAATAGCGGACGTTCGTCTGTACATTCGTTTCAACGAATGGAGTTCACCAGTTATCCGCAGACAGCGAACGTTCATTCGTTAGTCTGTTCGTCAGTTTTTCTTTTTCCAGGGTTTTTTCGCGATTATTTTTGATCGCAATTTCTGCCCTGATTTTAGTTTTACTTTATCTTTTCGCCCGTTTATCGGAATCAGGCGATTGAAGCGCCTAGATCTTGGTCTCGAAGCCCTCTTTCTGTTTAATCAACTTGAATAAGATTTTGGTACTGTAAAAATTTGACTTACGTCCAGATTAGTAAACGGACCTTGTTTCTTTCACAGTTTGAGTTTCACTGCTTTGTTTGATTTGATTCTTTTTGCAAACCGGAGTTCTTAAGTTGAACTTTATGGTTAGATCTCTTCTTTGAGTTTTACGCGTGTTTCTAGTAGTGTGCTTATTGTATGCTTGGTTGTTTGCGATAGAGTACCCGGAGTGCAAAGCGTGCTACTACGAGTCTCTAGGTTTCACGGATCATCGGCAAGGCAAGTAACACTTTGATCATACCTCTTTGCTGCCCGTTTTTATTGCATTAGATCAATCCTCAAATAATTGCATGGTTAGGGTATGAGTAATATGTGGGTTTTGGGAAGTAGATGATGAGGTAGAACCTATTACCCGTTTATTATCAAACACTTGGGAGTTGTTTCTACATTGTTTATATTGCTATGCTATGCTTGTAGACGTGGTTTGGATCAAGTGATTCATGACAGATGTGAGTGTTGTTATTTAATGGTTAACTTAAGGTGGCTACTTTAATACACATCTGGGTTGATTGCTTGAAGGCACCCTGGAGTACCCAGTGGTTGTCAGGGCACCTGGAGAATCCAGTGTTGTCCTAGGATATCCCAGAGTACCCGTGTGATCATCCTACGGTCCGCCACCCAGGCTCAAAGGGATCATAAGTTTATTCATGCTAGAAACTTCCGTGTGCAGCCACAAGCTATTATGGGATCTAGCATAGTTGAGTAAGTTGCAAGACCTCTTTTAGTGGTGGGCTAGCAGATGTAGGGGAAAGTAGGTGTAACTGTCCACCCAGAGTAAAGAGTTATTGTTTCAGAAAGACTATGTCTCGAATCTACGACCATGGATGTATTCGAGTCTTGTGGCGAAAAGTGCGCAAACCTCTGCAGAGTGTACAAACTAATCATGGTTAGCCGTGTCCGCGGTTATGGATGTCTTGAGTATCTAGTTCTTGGATTATCATGTTGATCTCATCACCCTTAATGTAATTTGATTGGGTTTAATGATGATGTTTAATTGGGATTGAGTTGGAGTAACCTTCTCAATGTTTAACAACCACCATGATAGTTAAATAAAATTTATTCCTTTCTTGTAGGGAAAAATTGGCTTTATCCAAAACTGTAACCATAGAGCTTTCCACCGGCCATATATGCATATAGTGATAGCTTTTATTCTGTTCATTACTCTCTTGTGTTACCTTGCCAGCATATTCCATGTGCTGACCCGTTTCGGGCTACAATGTTCATGTTGCAGACTTTTCAGACGACGAGTAAGGTGCCATAGGTCATTGTCTTTCACTCAGGGATGTCGTTGGAGTTAATGGATTCACTTTATCTTCCAAGCCTTCCGCTGTTATCGATTTTAGATGGCCTTAAGCCATATTATTGTAATAAGTTCTCTTTGGAGACATTCGATGTAATAAGCTACTCTGTTATAAATCCTCAAGTACTATGCGTGTCAGCATTACCGATCCAGGGATGACACTGATGCACAGAGATCAGACTGTTTGAGGTATGGTCGCTACAAGATGGTATCAGAGCACACGCTGACTGTAGGACACAACCACTATGCTAAATCCCTAGATCACTACTCTCTTCTCATTTCTGACTCCTCCCCCTTTTCTACTCTTTAGGATGGCGGATGCAAGGAACAAGTTCACACAACCGGATGAAGATACACCTTGTGGACGACACTTGAAGGAAGTCACTAGATACCTGAACATCGGAATACCAAGCATCACCGGGACCTACATCGCCACTTTACCAGAAGAGGAGCGTTGGAAGATTCGAGTTCAAGTTCCAGGAAGGACGTTCATCCCAGTCACTGAGCCCATAGAGTTTTCCTTTGATGCACCAACCTGGAGTCTAGCAAAGAGCATGACAGCCCACATCACCATGGGACACATTGGAGACGTTTATCACAAGGATCTCAAGGATAATATCAACCATATTTGTGGGCAGGCATGATAGATCTGAAGAAGGCAATGACCCGGATCACAGAGCTGGAGGAAGAACTCAAGTCTACACGCGATGGATATGAGGAGGAAATGACGATACTCGCGAAGAAGAATGACGATTTGACAAGGAAGCTAAGAATATTCATGGGAGACCCCGCGCCAGGAGGAGAAGACGACGATTCCACTTGCCCGGAGAACTACATCATCATCAACGACACCGACTCGGACCCTGATGAATAGCGATGATGACTATGTTGATGAAGCTGGAGCAGATATGATGGAGTCTTCCACCGATCAATTTTTCTAGTCGACCACCATATCAGTAGTTGTATTCCCCCATGTATATAGTCTGAGCACTTTTGTAACGATAGTTAGACCTATGTATGCCCTTGTTTGAAATTGATTGGAGTGATATGATTGTGTTTGTCATGTTCATATGGGTAGTGTTTTCCCTCTAGATCTATTTCTATTTTGTTTTCTCATCTTTTCTAAACCCAGCATATGCCTCCGAGACGCGACAATGGATTTGCTTTCCCGCCGGAGCTCACTCAGTTAATCCAGCAGCAGAATGCTTTGATGCAGATACTAGTCCAGAATTAGAACCAGGGGAATAACAACAACAGCCCACCACCACCACCACCTGTTGATCACTTTGCCCGATTTCTAAGGCTGAATCCGCCGGTGTTCTCTAGTAGCACTGAGCCGATTGTTGCAGATGACTGAATCCGCAAGATTGGAAGGGAGTTGACCACTACAGGATGCACAGATGCGGAGAGAGTGCATTTTGTCGCACATCAACTTGATGGACCCGTAGCATTATTGTGGGAGAATTTCACAGCCACTTACCCTATCAACACTGTCACATGGGACTAGTTCCAGCAAGCTTTTAGCACAACCCATGTTTCAACAGGAGCTATGGCCATGAAGAAGCGTGAGTTTCGCAACTTGTGCCAAGGAGGACGCGCAGTGGGCTAGTATGTGGATGACTTTAGTAAGTTAGCACATTATGCACCAGATGATGTTGCTACAGATGCACCTAAGGAGGAGAAGTTTTGAGAAGGACTGATGATGAGCTGAGCATGCAGTTGATGGTGGCAATTTTCAACAACTACCAGGAGTTGGTAGATAGAGCTCTCATGATTGAAGGGAAGCAGCAGCAGATTGACAACCACAAGACGAAGTATGGACAAGGGAAGTACAATTCTGGAGCTTAGCAGAGACCCCGTTTTACCCCGAGCTCGGGAGGACCCCTTCAACATAACCATGGAGGTCACAATCACAATGGAGGGAGTTCGCATAACCATAGTGGCCCTAGGAATGGGAATGGTAATGGAGGAAGCAACGGACAGAACCGTCCCAATCTAGCAATGCCCGCCAAGAAGGATCTAAGTCACATTACTTGTTTCAAGTGCGGGAAGAATGGACATTACGCCACGGAGTGTTCTGAAGCAAATAATGGCAATGGCAATGGAAGATCTGGGAAGAAGCCCAACCCTTTCAACAGGGGACAAGTGAACCAGGTTAACATGGAGGAGGTTGAAGCGCAACCAGATGCAGTAATAGGTAAGTTTTTGGTTAAGTCATTTACTGCAATCGTTCTTTTTTATACTGGTGCATCGCATTCATACATATCATGGGGATTTGTGGATAAGTATAAACTGCCCACCAAAGTTCTTAGAACATCTATGTTGGTAAGCTCGCCAGGAGCGGAGCATATGGCAAGCCAACGATGTTTTCAGATGCCATTGACCATAGGTAGGCATGTTTTCCCCTCAGACCTGATAATTCTAGAGTCACAAGGTTTGGATGTGATTTTGGGTATAGATTGGCTATCGATGTATGGAGGGAACATCGATTGCGTCAGTAAGTCGATTATGCTCACCACCCTAGAAGGAAGAAGGATTAAGTATGTATCTCGAAATGTGCCAAAGAGGACTCAAGTGAATTCCTTATCAGGAGTTGTACAGGAGGAAGTACCAGTGGTGAAGGATGTCCCTCATGTATTTCTAGAAGAGTTGCCAGGCATGCCACCGGATAGAGACATTGAGTTTTTGATTGAGCTTTTGCCAGGCACAGGGCCAATATCTAAGAGACCGTACAGGATGCCCGCAAAGGATTTGGAAGAGATTAAGAAGCATATTAAGGAGTTACTGGATAAAGGCTATATTCGCCCAAGTTCATCACCTTGGGGATCACCAGTGCTTCTAGTGGAGAAGAAGGATGGATCGTTGAGGATTGTTGTTGATTATCGTGGACTAAATGAAGTGACAATCAAGAACGAGTACCCACTGTCGATGATCAATGATCTGTTCGACCAGTTGCAAGGAGCTAAAGTATTTTCCAAGATCGATCTACGATCAGGATACCACCAGCTGAAGATTCGAGAGCAGGATATACCTAAGACAACTTTTACCACAAGGTACGGGCTATATGAGTATACCATTATGTCATTTGGTCTGACTAACGCACCAGCCACTACTAGGGAAAACCTTATACACAGAAATTTAGCAACAACGCGGGTCAAAAAACTGCGTTAGTGCTATATAGCAGTAGCGATCAAATAAAAAACGCGCTACAGATACAAACTTAGCAGTAGCACTTGTGGTAAAGAAAGCGCTACTACTAATATTCCCATTGGTAGAATGCTAGGCTACACATAGCAGTAGCGGGCTTCGAAGAAACGCGCTACTACTAGAGCATAGTTAGCAGCGCGTTTCTTAAGAAGAGCGCTACTACTAACGGAAATAAAATAAGATGAAAAACAAATAGAAATGTAAATGAAAATGAAAGAAATAGAAAAAGGAGAAAGGGAAGAATAAAATGTAAAGCAAAATAAACGAAAAAGCGAAAAATCAGAGGAAGGCATAGCAGCAGCGTTTGTTTGTAAGAGGCGCTATAGCTAAAGTAGCTGCAGCGCGTGTCCTAGACCCCCGCTATAGAAACAGAATAGGAAATTAAAAAAGGAAGAAATTTACCTAGCTATAGCAGCATCGGGTTTTGCAGAAACCGCCATAGCTATCTTAGCTATAGCGTGTTTTGCGAAACGCGCTACCGCTAAGTTTGACTTAGCCAAAAAACTGTTTCCCCCCGGCCACCACTTCTCCCCCAAATCCCTCAACCCACCCCGCGCGCGCGCCGCCGTCTCCCCGATTCACAGTCGCCCCACTTCGCCGCCGACGATGATGCCACCAGAGCCGTGCGCCGTCAACGACACCGGAGCCGCCCCCAACGCCACGGAGCCGCGCGGCCTCGTCAACGCCACCGGAGCTGCCGTCGAGGCCACCTTCCTCGCCGTCACCGGAGACGCCCCTGCCTCCCTCGCCGTCACTGCCTCCGTCGCCACCACCGGAGCCATCATCTGTAAGCCCCCACCCCTCCTCTCTCTCTCTCATGCATAGTTTAGCCAGTTTAATTAGGTTAATTATCTAGAGCAAAAATTTAGTTAGGGCATTGACAGAGAAGTAGTTAGGTTAACTAGTTTAATTAGGTTAATTATCTAGGTTAGTGCAAAAACTTAGTTAGGGCTTTGACAGAGAACTAGTCAGGTTAACTAGTTTAATTAGGAAAATTATCCATGTTAATTAGTGCAAAAATTTATTTTAGGCTTTCACAGAGAACTAGCTGCGTTAACTAGTTTAATTAGGGTTAATTATCTAGGTAAACTAGATAACTAACTAGGTTAAATAGGTAGGTTAATTAGGTTCGTTGGATTAACAAGCTAGGTTAAGTAGATTGGCAAAGGTTTTTGATTTTTGAAAAGACCACTATTTTTCAAGGAAAAGAATTTAGGCAAATTTTATTTTTCATTGAAGTGGTCATGTTATATCTTTTCATTGAAGTTGTTCGATTGTGCCCAAGTGGCTTTGTTGTTTCCAGGGAATGATGCTGAGTGACCTATGTTTTGCCAGAATGTTGATTCATTTCTGTTCCGGCAAATTTCAGGTTCTCGATTTGTCCACTTTTAGCAAAGGTCATGCCGAAATTTCCCGTGAATTTCGGCATGACTTGTGCTACAAACTAGGACATATCGAGTGCCCGGGATTTGCCGCACCAGGAAGGAGTCAACATTCCTGCAAAACAATTGTCCTTTTTTATGTTATTATTCATTTTATTAGGTCTAGAATTAATTGACTAGATTTAATCATAGGAAACATGGCTAGCAACGATGAAGGACAGGGTTCTGGTGATTGCGACGACGTCTACCGGGCGGCAGACGAATTTTTTAGCCTTACCGACGATCAACAGATGTTGTTGCTGGGCTCACCGGTGGCATCGGGGACTGAGACCGACACACAGACCGGTGCTGAGACCGACACGCAGACCGGTGCTGAGACTGAGACCGACGCTGAGATTCAGACCGGCATCGAGGCCTGCGCTGAGACCGGTGCTGCCTTGGGGAGCCGAGCCGGTGTAGAACCGAAAGCAAAGAGGCAACAGGTTCCTAACAAACTCAGGACTACTAGACTGGTGGTCACGGAGGTGGACAACGGCAATTTTGAGTCAACGGCGCCCGAGGAAGCGCGCGCGTGCTACATCAATCAAATAGGCTGTATCATACGGACAACCGCCACCATCAACGATGAGAATCTAAAGAAGATAGAAAATATGAGGAGCTCCCTCCTAAAGAAGTTTCACCAGATATTCTTGTTCCTGGGCCGGAATGAGAAGGATTATGAAGATCCAGACAAGGACCCGACAATGAAGAAGATAAACAAACACGCCATGACCAAGTTTAGCAAAGCGTTGGCCGCCTGGAAAAATCGAGTGAAAGCAAAGATCAACGATGGGGAACCCTACTCCGAGATTGTAAAGGAAAGTCCGACAATCACGGAAGAGCAGTTTCAAATATTCAAGGAGGCTTGCGAGGCCGAAGCTGCGAAAGAAAAGTCTAAGTACATGAAGGGGCTTCAAAAGAGGAACATTGGGACCCACCACCTCGGAAGCCGTGGTTACGGCGGAAAGAGGTCCAAATGGGCCAAGGAGGACGTGGAAGCCGCGAGTCTGGGCATCCCAGACCCCTTGGCGGATTTCACCGTCCCACAGGAGCGTGACATCCTGAGGGCCCGCCACCGTTGGGACCCACTGAAGAAGGTTTATGAGACAACACCAGTCATTACGGAGTTCATGAGACTACTGGTAATTTTAGTTTCTGATCAATTCGACTACACACGTTAGTCATATTTGTAAATGATCCTTGTGCCTTTTGCAGAGAGAGCAGCACCGGATTGCGGCCGAAAGCGACTCGCCGTCTGAGGCATTGGCGAGGCCCAAGTGGGACACTCCATTCAACCGGGCGTTGAACATATCGAAACAACAACCGGTGGATACTCGACCGTCGTATGGACGCGTGCACGGTGTCGGAGACGGCGCCACGTGGAAGAAGTACTACCGTGAGACCACGGAGGAGAAAAAGGAAAGACGGAGGTTAACTGAAGAAAGCATCGACAAGAAGGTTGAGATTGTGGTTGAGAAGAAATCATCTCAGACAGTCGCAACAGCGGTAGCTGCCGCAAAACAGGCGATTGCAGATATATCTACTTCCTTGGTGACGGGCGTTCACTTTTGGACAAGGGAAACTCCAAAAAAATGCAGAGGACTTTGCCCTCGCTGACTTCTTGGTAGCACATGCTCCCGCACCGGCTCCCGCACCTGCTCCCGCACCGGCTCCCGCACCGGCTCCCGCACCGACTGCCCCACCGGACGTGCTCGGTGGTGCCTCCTCTTTGGCTGAGCTCGACGCCCTCACCGTATCTGCCACACTGGCCCCCTTCAATATAAATGTATAATCTCCCGTTTTCGTTGCCTTTTGGATGTCTCACGTCGTAGACTTTTCTTTGCAGGCCGACGAAACCCCGTGCACCATATTGTACAACATCGGCGAATAGAAGGTGGACGTGGGGAAGGGGACGATAATGGAGCCGAAGGAACCATTGTTCCACAGCCGGTCGATCCCCCCGAACGTCTTCAAGGTTTCCGTGGCCAGTGTCAAACCGGGCCACGAGAATTTGCCTCCTCTAATACTAGTGGGGGATGACGACGAGACCCCGCGGCGGCTTGGTGATTGTTGCAATGGGTGGGTCATGTTGTGGCCAAAGAGTCTGCTTCGTCTGGAGGCGGCCGGGAGCACACCCACGAGCACGCAGCCTCAGCAAGGTATGAACATCAACACCCCACCTACCCAATTAGCGTCGGGTGTCGGGTTGGGTGATAGTGGACGGGGTAAGCAGGTGGCTCCATTAGTCGCTTATGACGTCACCATGGATGAGGATGAGGATGACGATGGCGCTGAACAGTATGTCTATACTGGCGCCTCCTCAGGGTTTGAGCATCATGAGTCGGTGCCTGAATTACCGTCTCAACGTGTTATTGACGACCATCCGGTGGTAAAGAAGCCTAGGAAGAGAGCGAGGAAAGGCAAAAAAGCTGATTCTATGATCCAGCCGCCTCAGCAGCCTCGGCTTCAGGACCGTGTAGATATCCCCGATGCGGATAAATGGCATATCCTCAGTCGACCAATCCTACCTGAAACAGCGCTACGGGCCAGATTCGGGGATCTAAGGAGACTTCATGACGATGTGCTGCGGGTAGAGAAAGGCCTCATCGCCTCGAAAGATCCAGGATACCCACTCTACGTGGTTAATATTCCGTGGAAAATGTCGTACGTCGACTGCTTCCCCGCGGATAAGTTCTTCCTCCGATTCGATTACATATTCGACATGTTTCACGTGAAGAAGCTGGATTTTACTTTTGTCCGCCTTTATGCCTTGCACATGAACTACATCATTGGGGTTGAGCAGATACGTTTTATCTGTGTTGCTGACCCGTACTACATGCACGAGGGCTTCTTGGGAGTCTGTGCACAGCATCGTGAATACGCGAGGGATTACATCATCAGTTTCATGCTCGCCAATAAGGACAAGGAGGCGATTCTCGTGCCTTATCATCCCGTGTAAGTCATCCGCACTGCTATCCTTCCTTCGATTTCAATAATTCATTTGCACGGTGGTGGCTAATTAATTTGAGGTGTACTTATTTTGCGCAGCGGCGGGCGCGCCGTCCACATCATCCTCTACCCCCGATTCTCCCACGCTCTTTACTTGGACTCGTCGAAGAACATTCACAAAAAGTATTACACCCACATCAAAGATGTTCTCGACAGTGCTATGTTTTACTACCAAGCAAGGGGTGGAGAGGTTAGGGACAAGAAGAGAAGGGGCGGCAGGGCCGCCTTCAGCCATAAGACCGACTTCTACTGCATCCAGCAACCAAACGATTCTCTTAATGATGGATTCTATGTCCTACACCACATGCTGGAGTACCGACGGGATCACCAGAACCTTCACATGGCACCTAGATCTGGCGATGCCCATATTCTGCAATGGGCAAAGGACATAGGAGATATCGAGGATCATCGACTTCGAGGTGAGTTCTATAACATCCAGCGCGAACTTGCCCAAATCATCATGAATGAGGTCATCGGAAAAACAGGGATGTTCCATGCAGAAGGACAAATGTCGTGGGAAGACGTCCGAACATGGATAGCCTCTCAGCGTCTCGACATGAAGCCTTTCACTAAGCTCGATGACTATCTCCCTGACTTGGATGGATGGCACGACATGATGGAGTGATTGTCGATATATGACAATGTGTCCGTTTAGTCCATACTTTCTTTTATGACAAAACTTTGAGTTATGCACGGTGAAACTTCATTTGTGATGTAATTAAACCGTCCTCCTGCTCGACTAGCGAAAATCACTCTAGTTAGGTCATTTTGGGTACGATGAACTTTGTTATTTATGCTTATTATATGTTGTTTCTATTTTTGCCAAGTCTGTCTCTTTGTGTTTCTCAACTATATATGTTGCATATCATCGACTCATGTGATGATGCAGGTGCATAGATCATAGATGGCGAAGAAGTGCTACGCCAGGAGTATATATACGACAAGTGGCCAGAGTGTCAGGCCCAGGTGTACCGGTTTTCAGTTTCCGAGCGACACGCAGTACTTAGTTTAGGTTCACGCTAATGCGAGAGAGGGATACGAACTCATGTACTCAAAGTGATAGCTATTCTCGCGTATCTCATTGTTTAGATGGATGACGATGTATTTGCAAGTAATCGAGACTTGTATCGCTATTTTCGAGATTGATGACCAGAGACCACTTTGTGGTGGATGATGATTATGATGATGACATGATTTGATGAGACTAATTGTATGTATATGCTATGATTACATTTGTATGTGGATGATATGCTAAAGATTATTGTATAAAGCCTATTCAAATGCAAAACAAATAAAAAACAAATATGCAGGGAAAAAACTAATAAAACTAGTAGTAGCGAGGGGGGGGGGATTTAGCAGTAGCGCCGACTTACCAGTAGCGCTTCCCTGTAAACGGCGCTGCAGATAATATCAGTAGCATCCTTTTCTAAAGAGCGCTGCAGCTATTCATGTGTAGCAGTAGCGTGGGTCAACAGGCGCTACTACTATACGTTAGCTGTAGCGCCTTATTAGTAGTGCCGGTACCCGCGCTACTAAGAGGGCCAAAACCCGCGCTGCTGCTAGGCTTTTCCCTAGTAGTGTGCCTATTTCATGAACATGATGAACATGGTGTTTATGGAGTTTTTGGATAAGTTCATCGTGGTGTTCATTGATGATATTCTGGTTTACTCGAAGAATGAAGAGGAGCATAAGCAGCATTTGCATTTGGTACTTGGGAAGCTCAGAGAACATCAGTTATATGCCAAGTTCAGCAAGTGTGAGTTTTGGTTGAAGGAAGTTGGATTCCTTGTAGATGTTATATCTGGAGTAGGAATAGCACTAGACCCCACCAAGGTTGTCACTGTGACAACTTGGGAAGCACCCACGTTAGTTGGAGAAATCCGGAGTTTTCTTGGACTCGCAGGATACTACCGGAGGTTCATTGAGAATTTCTCCAAGATTACAAAGCCCATGATGGAGTTGTTGAAGAAGAACACCAAGTTCAAATGGACTGAGGAATGTGAGGCCAGTTTTCAGGAATTGAAGAAACGTTTGGTTACAGCTCCAGTGTTGATTCTTCCAGATCAACGCAAGGATTATCAAGTGTATTGTGACGCTTCTCGTCGAGGACTTGGAGCAGTGCTTATGCAGGAAGGAAGAGTTGTTTCATATGCCTCATGAAAGCTTAAGCCCCATGAGTTGAATTATGCTACCCATGATTTGGAGTTAGCAGCCGTAGTGCATGTGTTGAAGACTTGGAGACACTTTCTCATCGGAAACCATTGTGAGGTGTACACGGATCACAAGAGTTTGAAGTATATCTTCACGCAGAAGGAGTTGAATCTCAGGCAGAGGAGATGGTTGGAGCTCATCAAGGATTATGACATGAGGTTGCACTATCATCCCAGAAAGGCTAACGTAGTAGCCGATGCGTTGAGCTGCAAGAGTCATGTCAATACGCTCATGACCGGAGAGTTACCCAAGGAGTTAGCAGAGGATCTTCGCGAGCTATGTTTGGAGATAGTTCCAAAAGGCTATGTAGCAGCATTGGAAATTCAGTCTACTTTGATGGATAAGATCAGGGAAGCTCAGAAGACGGACAAGGTGATTGCCGAGATAAAGGAAAGGATGAGCAAAGGAAAGGCTAAAGGATTTCGTGAGGATGAGCATGATACCTTATGGTTAGAGGACCATGTATATGTGCCTAATGATCGAGAGATCAGGAAGTTGATTCTACAGGAGGCACATGATTCGCCGTATTCGATTCACCCAGGAAGTACCAAGATGTATCTGGATTTGAAGGATAGTTTCTGGTGGACCGGAATGAAGAAGGATATTGCGGAGTATGTAGGCATTTGTGATGTATGTCAGAGAGTGAAGGCAGAGCATCATAAGCCAACAGGATTGCTACAGCCATTGCCGATACCCGAATGGAAGTGGGATAATCTAGGCATGGATTTTATCACGGGATTGCCCAGGACTCGTTCAGGCTATGACTCAATATGGGTTGTAGTCGATTGTTTGACAAAGGTAGCTCATTTCATCCCAGTGAAGACCACTTATACTAGTGCTAAGTTGGCAAGGATATACATGACCAGGATCGTATGTCTGCATGGAGTTCCGAGGACCATTGTATCAGATAGAGGAACCCAGTTTACCTCAAAGTTCTGGAATCAGTTGCATGAAACTTTGGGTACCAGGCTAGAGTTCAGTACGGCCTTTCATCCACAGACAGATGTACAGACCGAGAGAGTCAATCAGATTCTGGAGGACATGTTGAGAGCTTGTGTGCTAGACTATGGATCTAGTTGGGACGACAATTTGCCATATGCAGAGTTCTCTTACAACAACAGCTATCAAGCCAGTTTAGAGATGGCCCCTTTCGAAGCTTTGTATGGAAGAAGGTGCAGGACACCATTGTTGTGGGATGCAGTTGGAGACCATCAGTTGTTTGGACAAGATTTGATTAAAGAGTCTGAAGAGAAGGTTAAGTTGATTCGCGATAGACTCAAGGTGGCCCAATCCAGGCAGAAGAGCTATGCGGATTCTAAATGCAAGGGGACAGTTTACGAAGTCGAAGATAGAGTGTATCTTCGTGTGTCCCCACTTCGAGGAGTTAAGAGATTTGGAGTTAAAGGAAAGTTAGCACCACGTTTTGTGGGACCATACAAAGTTTTGGAACGTTGGGAGAAGTTGCTTATAAGTTGGAGTTGCCGAAGGATTGTCAGGAGTTCACGATGTGTTCCACGTTTGTCAGTTGAAGAAGTGCCACGCAGAGATGGCTGACATACCTCTGAGAGATACAGTGCCACTGGAAGCGATTTAGTTGGATAGCGATTTGACCTACAAGGAAAAACCAGTGAAGATTCTCGAGTTTGCCAACCGAGTCACACGCAGCAAGGTTATCAAGTTATGCAAAGTTTAGTGGAGCCACCATACCGAGGATGAAGCCACCTGGGAAAGAGAGTAAGACCTACGAAAGGACCATCCACACCTATTTTCTAGCCAATCCAAATCTCGAGGGAGAGATTCATCCTACGGGGGGTTAGGTTTGTAACATCCCAAATTTCCAATTTGGAATGTTATACATTAGATCATCATTGCATATCATATTTTATTGCATTTTGGGTTGATCCTAGAAATTCTATGCAACTCAAGGACCCACGGAGAGAGTTGGGGATTTCGTTATTTCCATATTTGAGTTTTCTCAAATTTTGAAAAGAGGATCATTTGGTTTTAATTATTTTTCTTCCCTAGTATTTCTAAAATAAAAATATATGAGAGGAGATAATATGACTTCTCCAAAATAAATGAAATATTAGAGGAAAATATTAAAATAAAATGAATAGTTTTATTTGGGTTTTATTCCGCTTTTATTTGAATTAGAAAATAGCACGTTTTCAAAATTGCATTTTTAGGCCAAGAAAATGTTCGCCTTGTTCTAAATATTTTATTTAGACGGTGAAAATTTGTTTTGGCATTTTTAGATTTTTATTTAATTTTCTAGGATTTGTTTTCGGCGGAATCTTATTAAAAAAAAGCTTCACGGACCGAACTGGGCCGAAGCCCAGCCGGCCCGGCCGCGCCACCGTCTCCCCACGCCCGACGCCGTGACCGAGCCGGGCTCCGCTAGAGTCCGGGAAGCCGCCGCCGCCTCGATGCCCCCCAGCCCAAGCCGAGCACCCCCTCCCCCTTTATACGCCGCCCCCGCCCCCGCCTCCACCCCACCTCGCCGCCCGCAGCCGCAGCAACAGCAACAGCATGCTGCCGCCGCTGTCGCCGCCACCTGCACCGCCGCCGCATGCCGCCCGCGTCGCCACCGCCACACACCGTTGTCGCCGCCGTAGCC
>NC_057801.1:473955706-474033897 GCF_018294505.1 Triticum aestivum
CTGCAGCGCCCCGCCTCGCCTCGCCGGAGCTGCCGCCTCGTTGCCGGAACCGCCGCCGATCCGATCCGGATCTGCCGGTTTTTTCGGTTTAGGTAAAAACCGACTAGTTTTTATTTAAACCCTAGTTTCTTTCTTTAGATTAGATTGGTTTTATTTTTTGCCGGTTTAGTTTAATAGCAGACGTTCGTCCATACATTCGTTTTAACAAACGGAGTTCACCAGTTAGCCGCAAATAGTGAACGTTCGTTCCTTAGTTTGTTTGTCAGTTTTTCTTTTTCCAGGGTTTTTCCATGATTATTTTTTATCGCGACTTCTGTCCTGATTTTTGTTTTAGTTTATCTTTTCTCTCGTTTATCGGAATCAGGCGATTCAAGCGCCTAGATCTTCATCTCGAAGCCCTCTTTCTGTTTAATCAAATTGAAGAAGATTTTGGTACTGTGAAAATTTGACTTAAGTCCAGATTAGTAAACGGACCTTGTTTCTTTCGCAGTTTGAGTTTCATTGCTTCGTTTGATTTGATTCTTTTTGCAAACCGGATTTCTTAAGTTGAACTTTCTGGTTAGATCTCTTCTTTGAGTTTTACCCGTGTTTCTAGTAGTGTGCTTATTGTTTGCTTGTTTGTTTACGGTAGCGTACCCAGAGTGCGAAGCGTGCTACTACGAGTCTTTAGGTTTCACGGATCGTCAGCAAGGCAAGTAAAACTTTGATCATACCTCTTTACTACCCAGTTTTATTGCATTAGATCAATCCTTAAATAATTGCATGGTTAGGATTTGATTAATATGTGGGTTTTGGGAAGTAGATGATGATGTAGAACCTATTACCTATTTATTATCAAACACTTGGGAGTTGTTTCTACGTTGTTTATATTGCTATGCTATGCTTGTAGGCGTGGTTTCAATCGAGTGATTCATGACAGATGTGAGTGTTGTTACTTAATGGTTAACTTAAGGTGGCTACTTTAATACACATCTGGGTGGATTGCTTGAAGGCACCCTGGAGTACCCAGTGGTTGTTAGGGCACCTAGAGAATCTAGTGTTGTCCTAGGATATCCGGGAGTACCCATGTGATCAACCTACGGTCCGCCACCCAGGCTCAAAGGGATCATAAGATTATTCATGCTAGAAACTTCCGTGTGCAGCCACAAGATATTATGGGCTCTAGTATAGTTGAGTAAGTTGCAAGACCTCTTTCAGTGGTGGGCTAGATTACTACTGCAGGCCAGGTTTATTGACAATTTTACTTGTCTTTCTTACTCATTCGATATGATATCCAATTATTCATGTTGATTAGTTGCAAACAATAAGTACTAGACCAACTTCTTGATTCAGATTTTGGACGGTCTCTTACTACAGTTACAGTTCTGCATACATGTCCTAGTAAGCTCACAAGTAATGATTGATTCACTACATCTATGCTTGCCTTGTCATATTTGTTGTCAATATTCTTTTAGGGGGGATCACCCTGTTACAAAATACTGGAACTGCATACATGAGTGAATAGTATTTCTCTGTGTGATCTCTTCCATCATGTGTGGGCAACAAACACTGCATTGTATAGAAAGAAAGTGTCATTTCCACCTTTTACATACACTATGATCTTTAACATGGAATACAATCTGCCTACTTGCTTTATGTCGCACTACCGTTACTCCACCCTTGAAGCTAAACATTATGACAATCATAATTCCTTAGTTTATTTGTTCAAATACGAATTTTATATGATTCTAATGTTCCTACTTCAGTTTTGAAATGTGTGTCTGCCTATTATAGAGACATAAGAGGTTTGTATTTCTGTGTGTGTTCTGGTCAGCACGGTTGGGGTGAACTTTGCATATGAAGGGGTTTATAGGGAGACACTCTTCGAGTTGAATCCGCAATGCATTCCATAGATAACCTGACTACTTTTTATGTTTTCATGAATCTCGGATACTGAACAGCATCATAATGATTATGAGCTTGCACGCATGAAAAGAATAAAGCAGGAATATGCCATAATTGTCAAACTTGGCATTAAGGGATTGCAATCAAGTCTGGATGCAATGCAATGCAAACGCTCTCCACCTACAAATTCATGCTCAGAATATGATCCTAACAGTGATTCTGAGCTAGAGGGAGACCTAAGTCAATGTAGCTCCCTAGTGGAGGAGTCAGAGGCAGATGCCCTATCTTATTCACCCATCAAGGTGCTTGCTCTAACTTTCCATGGTTATTGGTCGCGACATATCTTGCAACTGATGCTTTGCATTGCTTCTACTTTGTTGCACTGCCATTAGCTTAGTTTACACTTTGTGTATCTGAATATGCCCTGCGTATCCATTTTCAGTACATATTCCATCTGTCATCATACCATATCCATTCAAATGTTGTTCTTATGTATCAGAGTTCAAAAGGAAGAGGGCGATTGCTGACCGCGGAGGAGCACGAACAAAGTATTTCGAAAAGGTAGTGACACCTGATAAATTAAATAGCCCATTAGGTGTAGTTGCAATATCACCGGACCCACCAAACACGGCCAGAACTCTAGCAGACTCTAGCCCTACTATAGTGGCCGACCATCTCTAATGCCCCAACTCAGCAGACCCCAACTGCCGCAAACAGTATGATGATGCCAGTTGACAAAGCACCAGCTCTACGACGGAAAACCCCCATTCCAGCAAACAGTAAACCAAATCCAGTTGCCAAATCCCTTTTCGAATGAGAGAGAGCCCCAATTGCAGCAAATAGGACTCCTGTTCCACTTCTTCCCAATTTACAAGACGAAGCTTATATTGTTGTCACAAACTTTGTGCGCATCTTTCCTTCATGGAAGGATTATACCATAGACAAAGAACAATTTCCAATCTTCCTCCGCAACTTATGCGTAAGTAATGTACTAATGTTATTCATGGTAATTACTACATATATTTCTGCTGACAGAAGACACAAGATTTCATTCTTTTAAATAGGCAAGGACCAAACTGGATTGTCAATACGAGCAAGGGTTGGTTGCGCTTTTCAAGCACTCGTTAATGAAGTATTGTTCCTACCTGAGGTAGGTGTACTTCGATGGCAAGCCTCTAAACAAAGTTTCTGTAAAGTCTCCGGTGCTACATTTATCAGACAGTAAAGTTGAATAATCATGTTACACATTGGTCTCGTCTGCAGCGTAAGGTACTGTCTATGATATCACATCACAATTTGAACTACATTTCTGCATGTGCCTTAACGTCCCATTTGTACGAAAACTGTTTGCAGAAGAACATTCCTTCTCAAGGGACCGTAGAATCTCTCAACTATACTACACACTGCATTGCTCTTGTGAGTACCTCTTGCCCTGTATGACCATACTTACTTTCAGAGCTGGTTGATTATGTAGCATCACTGCACATGTTAGCCTCGTTATCGTCCATTTGGTGGACATTATAAGATCCGTATGGACTCTTACATAAATTTAGAATCAACCCAATGCTTTTGAAGAGGTTTAGCTCTGCAGTCCTCTTGTATGGACTGAACATCGTCTATCGCTGTACTTACATTATCAGCTACTCCCTCCGTCCCATAATATACGAACATTTTGTACAGTACACCAGTGTTCAAAACACTTATATTATGGGAAGAGGGATTGGTTCATCGTGTAGCATTCTGCATCTTATCTCCCTCGCCCACCATTTACTAGAAAATATTAGATCTATATTTCATCTTACCAAAAAGTTGAATACACAAACAATGCCAGTGCAGAAGTGTAGCCCATTGCTCTTGTTAGTACATTTTGTCCTGTAACGCATGTACTTCCAGGGATTGGTAGTTGATTATGTAGCATCAATCTGCATCTTATCTTCATTATCCTCTATCCCTTCTAATATTATCATATCTATAATTACTCTCTACAAAATATAGAGTACATGCAATGCTTATGAAGAAGATTATGTGCTGAAATTCTTGAGTTATCCTTCCCTTCACATGGAGAAGGGCATTATAAAGCCGGTGCTAACTGTTAATGTAAGTCAGTCCTTCTAAAGCCTTTATCCTCAACAACTGTTTAATTTGCTCATACTCCCTATCGTTAGCTGCTGTTTAGTTTGCTGTTTCTATCAAAACGCATGTTCGCATCAATCGTAAGTTCGAAGTTTTACTTTTAAAACCAAATTCCTTATTCATACCATGCACATTACTCAATACTCCCTATATGTATGCTTGTTTTTGTGGATCTATAATACAGTGTGTGGTGAAGCAGCCCACGTTTGCGCCTTGTCATCTCCCGTTTTGTCTTACTGATATGGCCGATGATATGAACAACAAGCCATGCACATTAACCAAAATTGATACAATGATTGTGTTTACCCTTCATATATGCTTGTTATGTTGACATGGTAATCCAGTAGTGTGGTGAAGCTCCCCGCATTATGAACAAGATAAATTATGCTATTGATGTTTTGAACTTACTCTTTATTTTCTAATTTGAAATTGAATGGAATTAACAACATAATTATCATCTTTGTTTATACACGTGCAAAACATGTCATCTCTCTGCTTGTTTCATGGTGAGATGCCTGATGGAATGCACAAGTCTGTTAAAGGTTGTGAGACAAACCAAACCTATATTGCAGCAAAGAAGGCAAAAAATCTTGAAGAAAGCGAGACAACCCCAAAGTCTTGTCTTGATGCAGTGTTCAAGTTACTTGAGACTAGTAGTGAGACAACGTCATAGAATTCGCTGTCTGAATAAGTTCGACTTCTTCAGTCCCAAGTTCTAGCAAAAAGGCATTCTGCAACTCAACTTCGACTTGAAGTCCTATCTCTAAGAAAGATAGCAGAGAACACCAATGAGAACCTCATTGCTAAACAGCAACACCTGGAAGCTATGACCCACATGCTAGGCCAGTCTCACAGCCTAGCTCAGCAGCTTGCGCAGCAGTTCCCGCGCAAGGCTAACCTTTCTTGAAATGTCTTGGAAGTGGTCTTGGTTCAATATTATTTTGTTATGCTGCAATGGCACTTTGTTTTTGTAATCTGCTTCTTCATTGTGCTTTTTGATCACTGGTGGCGAACTTCGATGCCCAGTGTATGTAATATACCATAAATCCTTTATAGTATAGTGTAGATTTATTCTAAGTTACTATGTCGTAATTTCTTTATTGTATAGAGTAGGTTTGTTCTTAATTCCTACTAGTTACTGCCATCATTCGCTATCTGAAAATAAATGGAGAAAATCTGATGTAGTCGACCGGGATGAAACATTCGCCTCTAACTAGCCTCCTTTTTAGCGAGCCACAATTGGGCCGGCCTGCAACTTTCTTGGGCCTGAAAGGCCATTGCGGCCTTCACACTTTGCACCAGGCCCACAACTTACACGGGCTTACATTCGACCCACAGTTTAGTTGGGCCTTTAGTGGACCCAAAGCTTAGTTGGGACCATGTAGCTTTGGGCCATCAACAGGCTGAATATTGTGCTGGCCTGTTACGGCCCAGAAGTAACCATGGGCCTTTAGCGGGATGAAATGCATGTTGGGCCTCAATTTTCACTAGTCGTTGACGGGCCTTCAGCAGGCTAAAATGTAGACCGGGCCTTTTTTGGCCCAGTTATATGACGGACCATTACCAGGCCAAAACATATCTCAGGCCTTAGTTGGCCCACTGATATCATGGGCCTTTAATAGGTCGAAAGCTTTGTAGAGGCATCAACGGGCTGAATTATATGACAGGCCTTTAATAGGCCCAAAGTCACGTTGGGCTCAATTGGTGCCACCATTATCACAGGCCATTAGAGTGTCGGATGTCGCATCGGACCATATATGGCCCATGGGCAGCACGGGCCATTCCCAGGCCGAAAGACATACCGGGCTGAAATGGGCCCATGTCTACATCGGGCCTCTAACAAGCCGTAATTTCACTGGGCCGTAAGGCCCAAATATTCAGTGAACAATTAACGGGCCAAATCTGGCTATGGGTCGTAAACGGGCCATGTTTAAGCATGCTGTTATTGGGCTGGCCCACTAGTACCTGAGTAAATACTATGGGCCTTTGACTGGGCCGGCCCTTTTAACCTATATGGGCCTCTATTGGGCCGTGCCACGTGTCAATGTATCATAGGTGCCTTCGGTCCAATGAGTGGATGACATCTGTCCCGACAGTGAGAATACATGGTTCCTCCGGCCAATGAGAAATTTACACACGGAAAATCCCAATTGGTCGTGGCTGTTAGCGGGTTATCAGATCCAAAACCGGACCAGATAGCTTAACAGCGACTCATTACGGTGGTTGCCACGTGTGTGTCACCCTTGACGAAAGCACTTCCATGGCGTGCGATTTATCGTCATGGAAGTGGACACTTCCATAATGATAATTTTGGTAATGTCATGGAACACTTCTACGCCACCACAAGTATGACGATCTTGATTCTGTCATAAAATCGTCATGGATGTACATGCATGACAAAAAATGTGACCTACTGTGACAAACATGTATCATCACGGAAGTGTTTTTTTTGTAGTGATGAATGCGGGCAGCTAGCGCCGGCTGGGAACGCACCGCGCGATGGCGCGAGGGATGAGGGCTTTTGGTGTGCCAGGGTAGTGAGATGTGGTCGTGGCAACGTTGGAGATGCCCTTTGCGCTCCCCACATGTCATTGAAAAAGCAAGACGACCTGGCATAGTCTCAGGTCTCGGGGATGTAGTTGGCCGCGCTAGAACACTCTGCGGACGCGTCGCGGCGCGCGCGCACTTCTACGCCCCGTGCATCCCTGACGAGCTGGGCGTTCATCTGCTGGTCATGCCACAACGCTAACGCCACCCTCGGCACCCTGAAGCTGACCATGTCCAGCGACGATGAGCATGTCACTCACCTCGGTTGTCGTGTCCAGAGGGCCGGCCCAGTTGCACCACGTTGCTGGCCCCCACGACCCACATGAACGGTTGCCGGTGGCGAGGAGGTCGTGGGCCAGCTCCTCCATTGGACTAGTCTGTGCCACCTCGTCCTGACAGGTGTGCGCACATGTCGTTTTCCCTGTTTTCCTGGCCAAATTCGAGCGTTAGTGCTCCGCGTTGCACATTTGGCACATAACAAGTGGTTTTTGTGCCCTGGTTCAAATGTGTTACAGTACCAAGTTGTTACCCTGGCCCCAAGTGCGGTGCTTTTGCGTACGGTACCACCCTTTTCCTTTTTAACTAGTGAAGTGTAACACTTGATTAATTAGCCAGATGGTGTGCTAATGTAGGCGTCCAACTATTTGAAGGAATAATTGAGGTGCTCCCGGTCCGTGCCCGCATTTAGGGGTCCAACTTACCATGTTCCGACAGTAGTAACTATACTAGTCCCTACATACTCCCTCTGTTTTTATTTACTCCACATTTTAGCTTTGCTCAAAGTCAAACTTTGTAAACTTTCACAAAGTTTATAGACAGGAATAAAAACATATACAATAACAAATCAATATCATTAGATTCATTATTGAGTATACTTTCACATCATATATATTTGCTATTGTAAATGTTCATATTTTTTCTATAAATTTGGTCAAATTTTATGAAGTTTGACTTCAGTAAAACCTAATATGCAGAGTAAATAAAAACGGAGGGAGTATGATACTCCGTGACCAATACGGAAGAGAAAACAAGACAACTTGTTGTCTATTTGAGCTGTTCGAGTATAATTATCTAGCGTTGCTTATTTCTCATTCCTATCCAACACTCTTCTCCATCGATCATGCAGCCCTCCGGTCGAGACCATCCTCCGGCATTCCTCATTTGAACATTCCATCGAGTATCATTCGCATGTGGGCCCAGACCATGCATGTGTTTACAATGTTGTAATTTGTCCGACATGCATACAGACAAATGGTTCGTTTAAAGTTTCACTTTGCCTCCACTACGTGTCGCTTCCATTCTTAGTTTTGACATCCCATTCGGTTCATCCCCCGACACATCTTGACGGGATCGATTTATGTTGAAAGATCAAGTGCGTGTCGTGCAAGGGGATAAAGGTTTGGTGTGTTTCTATGATAGAAATGACCCGGGGGGGCTGTGGGATCAAAGGGAGTATATTGTATGTTCAAAAGTGAAACAAACGTACTGTACCCATTCCTCTTTCAATCGATCTCTGGACCCCGAGAAGAAACCGAGAGAGAACGAGTGGGTGCATGTGTGATACCTAAGGCGGATTCAAAAGTTTGAACCGGTGATCATGTCATCAGCAAATCATATATAAAGGGTATTCAATGTTCATTTCGCTTTTGTTAGATTCGTACGTACTCCTAGATTTCAGTGTAATACACTTCCTCCAATCCTTCCTAGTTTACATATAAGTTTTATGTGTAGTCGAAGTATCTCTACTTTGATCAAACTTACAGAACAAAAGTCAACATTCAACGACGCCCAATCAATATTGTTAGATTCGTACGTACTCCTAGATTTCTAGTCAAACAGAGATGGTTTCCAATTTGTTTTCAAACACGTGAATGTGCTTGTTCTCGCGCATGCTCTTCCTACTAGGATTTTTCCATGTATAACCAGTCCTATAGTACCTTTTTTAAGCTCCCTATCCAATAGTACTGGTAGAGTACAGACAACATCTGCAGTAGAGTATGTAGTGCTCATAGTACTAGTAGTATACTCCCACTGTTTTTATTTACTCCGCATAAAACAGAGGGAGCATTAGTGACACTCGGTCAACCTCTCTCACTTCTAGTAGTAGTATAAATGACTGATACGTCTCCAACGTATATATAATTTATGAAGCATTCATGCTATCATATTATCTGTTTTGGATGTTTATGGGCTTTATTATACACTTTCATATTATTTTTGGGACTAACCTATTAACCGGAGGCCCATCCCAAATTGTTGTTTTCTTGCCTATTTCAGTGTTTCGAAGAAAGGAATATCAGACAGAGTCCAAACAGAATGGAACCTTCGGGAGAGTAATTTTTGGAACGGAAACAATCTAGGAGACTTGGAGTGGAAGTCAGGGAAGCTTCGAGGTGGCCACAAGGCAGGGAGGCGCGCCCTACCCCCTAGGCGCGCCCCCATCCTCGTGGGCCAATTGTGTCTCCCCTGTCCTACTTCTTTCGCCTATATATGTCCATATACCCTCAAAACATCGAGAAACACAATAGATCGGGAGTTCCGCCACCGCAAGCCTCTGTAGCCACCAAAAACCAATCGGGACCCTGTTGTCGGTGTCAAAACCAGCGGATCTCGGGTAGGGGGTCCCGATCTGTGCGTCTTAGGCTAATGGTAACAGGAAGCGAGGGAGACAATGTTTACCCAGGTTTGGGCCCTCTCGATGGAGGTAAAACCCTACTTCCTGCTTGATTAATCTTGACGATATGAGTAATACAAGAGTAGATCTACCACGACATCATAGAGGCTAAACCCTAAAAGCTAGCCTATGATGATTAAGATTGTGATCGGCCTTCTAAGGATCAACCTCTCCGGTTTATATAGATACCGGAGAGGGCTAGGGTTTACATGGAGTCAGTTACAAGGAAGGAAACACAATATCTGGATCGCCAAGCTTGTCTTCCATGCAAAGGAGAGTCCCATCCGGACACAGGATGGAGTCTTGAGTCTTGTATCTTCACGCTTCAATAGTCCGGACAATGTATATAGTCCGGCTATCCGGATACCCCCTAATCCAGGACTCCCTCAGTAGCCCCTAAACCAGGCTTCAATGACGATGAGTCCGGCGCGCAGTCTTGTCTTCGGCATTGCAAGGCGGGTTCCTTCTCCGAATACTCCAAAGTAATTATCGAACACTTCAACCGTGTCCGGATCCGCAAGATGATCTTCACATACCGCCGTAGAGAGAATGATATTTCACAAATGCAATCTGCTGACAACGTTTTTAGACAACGTGACCTGTCATTACGGTCGGGTCATTATTCGAACCGTTTTCCTACAACTCGCCACAACGCTTATTGCGAGGCGGTTTCCTTGACACGTCTTGTCAAAGCAGAGATTGTGTCCCCTTATCACGGGATTCTCATCAATACGGGTATGGGTAATCCCACCATGCCATCAGTTGTGGCGCTTGGGAAGTAAGCGATTCTCAACGGGCGAGTGGAGAGGCGCACCGCTTTCGTCGCCTCTATAAAGGGATAAGAGCTCCCCATTTTTACCCATGCCTTCTTCCTCCTTTGCCCATTCTTGCCCCCTCGAGCTCCAGTGCCCCAGCCCAAGTCTTCTCCACACAGCTAAACATGTCCGGAGTAGGAGGCAAGTGGGTGGCTTCCACCGTGAAGGAGAAGCATATCACGAATCTTCGGGCGGCCGGATACTTGGCCGCAGACATAGCGCACCGACTACCAGACGACGGGTAGGTCATTCCGACCCCGGGACCCCACAAGAGGGTTGTGTTTCTCGCCCACTTCGTCCGTGGACTGGGGTTTCCACTTCACCCCTTCGTACGCGGGCTCATATTCTACTGTGGGCTAGATTTCCATGATCTAGCCCCGAATTTCATCCTCAAGATCTCGGCGTTTATCATCGTGTGCGAGGCCTTCCTCCGCGTCAGGCCTCACTTCGGCCTGTGGCTGCAAATCTTCTACGTGAAGCCGAAGATCGTGAGCGGCCAGCAAGCGGAGTGAGGAGGGGCCATGGTGGGCAAGATGCCTAACGTCACCTGGCTTGACGGTTCCTTTGCGAAAACCGTGAAGGGGTGGCAGTCGAGGTGGTTCTGCATCACCGAGCCGCGCGGCGGCCCCCGGGTTCTGATCTGGAACCCCCATGCGGCTGACCTATTGGGAAAAGAAGGGCCTGTCCTGGGGCGAATCTATAGAGCTGAACAGACTCCAGACCCGCATCAAGAGCATGAAGGACAAGAACATCAAGCTTGTCAACGTGATCCAGGTCATGCTCGGTCGCCGGATTCTCCCGTGCCAAAGGTGGGCATTTAATTTGTGGCAGTTTGTCCCAGCCAAACACCAGACGCTTGAGAGGCCCTATGGCATTACACATAAAGACGCATGGAAGGCACTGTTCAAGGCCTCCGAAGTACCTCCTCCCACATCCGAGGATCGTGGGCTTCACGCCACGCGGCCTCCTAGTCAGGTGAGTTTTTAGACTACCACCGGATACGGTTCTTCCTAATATATTCATGGGGGAGTCTTAAGGAATTGTGCATATTTGTTCAGGATTATATGGAGACAATGAAGCAGATTGACTGTCCGGCTCCGCTGCCAGAAGGCCCAGCTGATGCTCTCCTGACGGATATGCTAGTCCCGGCGCCTTACAAGGTGCCGGAGAAGAAGGCCGAAAAGAAGGCCCCAGGGACCCGAAAGGGTCTCCGGTGTATGGTTGTGCCAGAAGCCTTGTCCGAAGACGACGAGGCACACTCCTCCCTCGAAGGGGAGGAAGAAGAAGAAGAAGAAGAAGGGGCCACCCCACCCGGAGAGGGTGAGAGGCCCAAGAAGGTGGACCAGGAGGCCGGGAAAGGCCCTCGGCGCAAGGCCGTCATACCCACGTCGTCTGACGACGACGAGGCAGATTCCTCCCGTGGAGACGGGGGGAAGCAAGAAGAGACTCTACCTCCCCGTACTGGGGAGGAGAAAAAGAGGAAAGCCACCTCGGAGGGGGAAGCTGGGACGTCCAAGAAGGGAAAGGTGTCCCTTTCGGACTACTCTGCCATGGCCACCCATAGCGAGGAGGGGTGGCTGCCTAGGGGGAAGCCCATAGAGCAATCATAAGTTTTCGTACTCTATCATGACTTTACTTCACAGTCTTTTTATAAAGTTGAACATATATGAAGTCCGGCCAGGGTTCATCCTGAGGTATCTTCTTCGGATGGGTCCCTGAGCGATTCAGCGATGAACTCGCTCCCGACGGCCACTACTCCTCAGCCCTAGATGACACGAAGGTGTTGTCCCGAAGGCTCCCAGAGCGGGGGGAGGTGACTCTGGAGACGCCCCAAGGCGGGATTCCAGATGTCGGACACGCGGGGTTCAAGATCCCCGCGGATCGTGCCGATGAGAGCCGCAGGAAGCCGGACTCTCATCCGGATACGGTGCCGGAGCCTTCAATGGCTCCAGATGCGGGCAGGCGGCCCCTCGCTAGGGAGGGCGAGCCGTCCGTGCCGATGACTTCCATCACGCCAGAGGCGTCGGATAGTCTGCTGGAAGCGCTTCGCGGCACTTCCATGGATGACGAGCACCGTACTCTTATGGGTGTGGTGATTCAGAAGGTTCTGTCCGCCAAGAGCGGACTGACCGAAGCGTGTACCAGCCTCCTGACAGGCTTTGAGGTAAGTAATAAAAATGTGTGAAATTACCACCCGATAGGTAGTAGCCCCTGATACTCTGTTTGGTGTTCGGAAGGAAAAGCCAAACGGAGGGTCAATTATAATCCGCAGGAGTCTAATAATAAATGTGGATGTGAATGAGCAGGCTGTGCTGCTTGCCACTGCTGCCCGCATAGCCGAGGTCGCCAAACTAAAGAAGGACCTAGAGTAGGGGAAGGGAGAGCTCGACCTCACGAAGAGGCAGCTCGAAGAGAACAAAGGTGAGTGATTCCCCGCTCTTATGTATTTAAGGATAGATAAAATTGATTAGTCTAACGACGAAGCATCGTGACTATGTGACAGGGGCCACCACCGAAGTGGCGTCCCTGAAGAAAGCGCTGTCTGAGGCCGAAGATAAGGCGGCCTTGGAATGCAAGGAGCGCGAAAAGCAAAGTGCTAGAGTGGGCGAGGTACAACAAGAGTTCTGGGACCTCGGCAAAAGTTTGAGTCCGTGGAGCTTGATCTGAGAATGAAAGAGGCCGAACTTGCGAAGGACCTTGCGAGTATGAAAGATGCCAAGGCCGAAGCCGACAAGGCACAGCAGGAAATCCAGGTGGCCAAGAAGATAGCGGCGGGTAAGACATTCTTTATGCAAAGCAAACATGTGGAGGAGGCATTTCTTTTACTTACCCGAATTCTGAGCTCTCTAGGGGCAATCGCAGATCTGCCACGCAGCGTCTCAGACACCATGGAGTTCTACCGTGCCGAGGAGGGGAGCTCCATGGAGAAGCTGTTCTGGTCCCAGTATGCTGGGGCCGAACACCCCATGCCTCTGAGTGACCAACTGAAGCAGTTGGTCGAACTCCACAGGGCGGCGGAAGTGGCTATGAAAGATTTCATAGTCCGGATGTGGCCTGGTGAGCCCCTGCCCACTAGCTACTTCGGCCTGATCAAGCGGATGGTGAATGCCTGTCAGCGGCTTGAAGTGATCAAGCGATCTGTTTGCATTGAGGGTGCCCGCCGGGCCTTTTCCCGCGCGAAGCTGCATTGGGGCAAGCTGGATGTGGAGAAGCTGGTGAAGGACGGGCTGCCGGAGGGCAAGGTGCATCGCCATCCCGAGAAGTACTATGATGGCGTTATGAAGGTTCTCATCTCGTGGCCGATGAATGTACCAAGGACAAGATCTTTGACTAAATGTACCTCTGCCATTGTTGTAATTTAAAGACGAAGTTACTTGTGCTAGCTGGCACTATTTGATTTAAAATATTACCTTCTGTGTGGCTGTTTATAAAATTCTGAAAGTAGGCCAGTCGTCGGCTTCCGCCCCCATGTAACTAGTATCGGAGTGTTCCTGGAAAAACCTGGATACTCTTTATCCAAATTTTTGGTCCCTTAAGGAGGTATCCGGCGCAGCGAACGAGGTAATCAGACTATGTGGCTTTATAACTTTCACTTAGCCATAGAAGTCTACAATTTTAAATTTTGGCGAAGCCCCTAGAATTCAGAGGGCTGAATTGGGGCGCTATATACGCCTAAATCGGGCAAGGCCGATTCATCGCCTAAAGCGGAAAAAATCTTTAAGGATTTTAAGACCTCTCGAACAGCGACCAGCTCTCGCCGCATCATGCCGGTTAGTTTTCGGCTTTCTCTACTGAGGTGCTTGTCCAGAAGAACCGGGACACAATCGCAGTAGTTCTCCCTGCGCTACCTTAGCCGATATAACGGAACGTAAGGTACCAAAACAAGGGAGCCGGGCTAACCCAACTGTGGACCCAAGGCATGATTCGGAGCTGATGCATATAGTGCTATAAGTTTGGGGTGCCGCACTGTTGAAAGTGTTCGGACTTTACTTGTCGTATTACGGGGCGCTATGAGAAGCCCCTGGAAAACTGACCGTACCAAGGTGTACGGATGCAATATCAAATAAACATTTGTAAGAAAAATTTCTCAAATAAGAATAATAAGATGACGCTATATATGATCTCCCATTGATGAATAATACGTTTAAGCATATGTTTACAATGAATGCATTAAGCGGAGATTAATAGGACTATTTGACATGTCCTATCCAGGGACAGGCCACGTACAGATAGATAAAACAGGTATAACGATCGTAAATAGATTCCACCTGGGTATTTCCTTCTGTGCTCAAAGCCTGTTGCCTCACTGGTTTTCTCCCCTGTATAGGTCCGACAATCCGGCTCTTCTGAAGAGGCTGCCCTAAGCAGTGTCCTGAAAGAAATAAAAAAAGGAAGGTTTTTTTTATGAAAGTATGCCGTGGTGATACCGCACTGTTGACTGAGTCACTGCTGCGCCTCCGCCTGTGCCCATGGTCTTTTGAGTGCGTAATTGTGTACACGTGGCACGAATGCTGCTTTGATGGGGTTTGAGCGGAGGCCGGACTGCTAGTCGCGCTCTTGGCATGCCTGGTGATCCTGTTGCGGGGTGCTATGGACTCGCTTGACGGTGCTTGAGGTTGTCGTCGCCGGATTGGTGGTTTGCCGGAGGAGGCCGCATTGCACTTCTGCCGCGAGGGCTGCAGTATGCTCTTTTGTACAGAGAGAGCGGTGCATGTTTCGGTTGACTGTTATAACCTCGTGCGGGCGTGTCATCTTGAGCTTGAGGTATGCATAGTGTGGTATCGCATTGAATCTAGCGAATGCGGTTCGTTCGAGCAGTGCGTGGTAACCACTACGGAAAGGGACGATATCGAAGATTAACTCTTCGCTTCGGAAGTTGTCCGGAGATCCGAAGACCACTTCCAATGTTATAGAGCCCATACAGCGGGCCTCTACTCCAGGAATTACACCTTTAAAGGTGGTTTTGGTGGGCTTGATCCTTGAAGGGTGGATGCCCATTTTGCGCACTGTGTCCTGATAAAGCAGGTTCAGGCTGCTGCCACCTTCCATAAGGACTTGCGTGAGGTGGAATCCGTCGATGATTGGATCTAAGACCAATGCGGCTGAGCCAATGTGACGAATGCTAGTAGGATGATCCCTACAAAGGTGATCGGACAAGCTGACCATGGGTTGAATTTGGGGGCGACTGGCTCCATCGCATAGACGTCCCGTAGTGCTCGCTTCCGTTCCCGCTTGGGGATGTGAGTGGCGTAGATCATGTTGACCGTTTTCACCTGGGGGGAAATTTCTTCTGTCCCCTGTGTTCGGACGCCGGGGCTCCTCGTCATCGTTGCTGTGCAGCCCCTTGTCCTTGTTTTCGGCGTTTATTTTGCCGGCCTATTTGAACACCCAGTAGTCTCTGTTGGTGTGGTTGGCTGGCTTGTCCGAGGTGCCGTGAATTTGGCACGAGCGCTCCAGTATACAGTCCAGACTAGACAGTCTCTAATTGTTTATTTTTGAACGGCTTCTTCCGCTGACCGGACTTGGATCCGCTGAATCCGGCATTTAATGTCGTGTCTTCAGTGTTGTCGTTGTTGTTCCGTCGCTTATGTCTGTTGCATCGTGGCTTGCCGTCATTGTCACGGACATCCGAAGTGCCGGAATGTGGCGTGGTGCTGCTGCGAGCCAACCAGCTGTCCTCGCCCGTGCAAAAGCGGGTCATTAGTGTTGTGAGAGCTGCCATGGACTTGGGTTTTTCCTGGCCGAGGTGTCGAGCGAGCCACTCGTCACAGATATTATTCTTAAAAGCCGCCAGGGCTTCGGCGTTCGAACAGTCGACTATTTGGTTCTTTTCAGTTAGGAACCGAGTCCAGAATTTCCTGGCTGACTCTCCGAGCTGTTGAGTAATGTGGCTCAAGTCCTCGGCGTCCGGTGGCCGCACATATGTGCCCTGGAAGTTGTCGAGGAATGAGTCTTCCAGGTTTTCCCAACTACCAATGGAATTTGCTGGCAGACTGTTTAGCCAGTGTCGGGCAGGTCCTTTGAGCTTAAGGGGAAGATACTTGATGGCATGTAGATCGTCTCCATGGGCCATGTGAATGTGGAGAAGGAAATCTTCGATCCATACTGCGGGGTATGTTGTTCCATCATATGATTCAATGTTTACGGGCTTGAACCCTTTTGGGAATTCATGATCCATCACTTCGTCAGTGAAGCAGAGGGGGTGCGCGGCGCCTTGGTGCCAGGCTATGTGGCTACGCAGTTCAAATTGGTCTGGGTTGCTGTGTTCGGCCCGGTCGGACTAGTTTATGGTATATCCGTCGTGACGGTCATCGTCGCGTGCTGGGGCACGCCCTCGCGATCCGTAGATCAATCTTGGCTGTACTGCTTTGTTTTCCAGTATATCTTGCAGGTCTTGCCTGTTGCCCCTGGCCGTAGGGTATTGGCGTGGGGGTGCGGGCTGGTACTCGGGCTGATATCCCGTTTTATCCCAGCCACGGGGTGGCCGGTCAGCCGTTTGGCGCTTGAGTCCGTATTCCTCGGCTGCTAGGACTTCAGTCCATCTATCTTTGAGCAGGTCTTGATCAGCCTGGAGTTGCTGCTGCTTCTTTTTCAGGCTCCTCGCAGTGGCCATAAGCCGACGCTTGAAGCGCTCCTGCTCCATGGGATCCTCAGGCACGCCGAACTCGTCGTTGCTGAGGCTAATCTCGTCTTTGGAGGGGGGCATGTAGTTGTCCTCCTCCGGATATCGGTCGATCACCTGTTCGTCTGGGCTGACCTGCTCATCATCCTGCTCGTCCTGCTCGAAGGTGGGCTGATCAGGGTTGTATTCCTCGTCGGCACCGTCCGGATTGTTTTCGTCTCCTGGGCCGGTATTGCTATGGCGGGGCTTGGAGCGGCATTGACGACGCCCATGCTTTTTTTTCTCCCTGAAGGGTTATCCTCCGTTGCCTCATCGCCATTGGTTTCTTTCGGAGTGTCCACCATATATATATCGTATGAGGAGGTGGTTGTCCACTGCCCTGTGAGCGGCGGTTCCTGTACTTCTCCCGCATCGTCGTCCATACCGTCGATGTCTTCAGAGTCAAAGTCAAGCACGTCGGTTAGATCATCGATTATGGCAATGAAGTGGGTGGTGGGTGGGAAACGAATTCCTTCGTTGCCTGCTTCCCACTCAAGCCGGACATAGTTCGGCCAAGAGCCTCCTGACAAAGAGAGAGACTTTAATGAGTTCAGCATGTCGCCAAAGGGCGAGTGCTGGAAGATATCCACGGCGGTAAACTCCATCACTGGAGCCCAACCTGGCTCGGCTGGCTCGAGAGTGCGCGGACTGGAACCAACAACCGGATACGAGTCCGGGGGTCCGGAGTCACAGGCTTCCATAGAGGTGAGGCCTGTGTTCGGCTCCACCGCCAATGAGTGTGCGGCCTGCGGGGTGGGGTCCATCCCTCCATCCTTAGGTAACGCAGCCTACTCCGTGATACATCTCCGTCGTATCTACTTTTCCAAACACTTTTGCCCTTGTTTTGGACTCTAACTTGTATGATTTGAGTGGAACTAACCCGGACTGACGCTGTTTTCAGCAGAATTGCCATGATGTTGTTTTTTGTGTAGAAAATAAAAGTTCTCGGAATGACCTAAAACTCCACGGAACATCTTAGAAAAAATAATAAAAAATCCTCGCCAAAGATGAAGACCAGGGGGCCCACACCCTGTCCACGAGGGTGGGGGGCGCCCCCTAAGGCGCGCCCCTACCTCGTGGGCCCCCTGGTGGCCCTCCGACGCCAACTCCAACTCCATATATTGGCTTTCGGGGAGAAAAAAATCAGAGTGAAGAAATCATCGCATTTTACAATATGAAGCCGCCGCCAAGCCCTAATCTCTCTCGGGAGGGCTGATTTGGAGTCCGTTCGGGGCTCTGGAGAGGGGGATTCGTCACCGTCGTCATCATCAACCATCCTCCATCACCAATTTCATGATGCTCACCGCCGTGCGTGAGTAATTCCATCATAGGCTTGCTGGACGGTGATGGGTTGGATGAGATTTATTATGTAATCGAGTTAGTTTTGTTAGGGTTTGATCCCAAGTATCCACTATGTTCTGAGATTGATGTTGCTATGACTTTGCTATGCTTAATGCTTGTCACTAGGGCCCGAGTGCCATGATTTCAGATCTGAACCTATTATGTTTCCATGAATATATGTGTGTTCTTGATCCTATCTTGCAAGTCTATAGTCACCTACTATGTGTTATGATCCGGCAACCCCGAAGTGAGAATAATCGGGACCACTCCCGGTGATGACCATAGTTTAAGGAGTTAAAGTATTCACTATGTGCTAATGCTTTGTTCCGGTTCTCTATTAAAAGGAGGCCTTAATATCCCTTAGTTTCCAATAGGACCCCGCTGCCACGGGAGGGTAGGACAAAAGATGCCATGCAAGTTCTTTTCCATAAGCACGTATGACGATATACGGAATACATGCCTACATTACATTGATGAATTGGAGCTAGTTCTGTGTCACCCTATGTTATGACTGTTACATGACAAACCGCATCCGGCATAATTATCCATTACTAATCCGGTGCCTACGAGTTTTCCATATATTGGTTCTCGCTTATTTACTTTTCCGTTGCTACTATTACAATCACTACAAAATACCAAAAACATTACTTTTGCTGTCTTTACTTTGTTACCGTTACCACCACTATCATATTACTTTGCTACTAAACACTTTGCTGCAGATACTAAGTTTCCAGGTGTGGTTGAATTGACAACTCAGCTGCTAATACTTGAGAATATTCTTTGGCTCCCCTTGTGTCGAATCAATAAATTTGGGTTGAATACTCTACCCTCGAAAACTGTTGCGATCCCCTATACTTGTGGGTTATCAAGACCTTTTTCTGGCGCCGTTGCCGGGGAGCATAGCTCTATTCTTTGAGTCTCTTGGGATTTATATCTGCTGGACACTATGAAGAACTTGAAAGACGATCGACTACTATTTTGCCCTCTACTACGAGGGGAGGTAAGGAACTGCCATCTAGCTCTGCACTTGATTCACCTTCTGTTATAAGTAAGCTTGCGACACCTAAACCTGCTACTGCTATGAATTCTGATATGTCGCATGTTATTGATGATGCCACTTCTGCTATGCATGATACTTATGATGAAACTACTTCTATGCTTGATACTATACTGTGCCCCTTGTTGAATTTCTAGATGAACAAATTGCTAGGTCTAGAGAAAGAGAAATTATTGAATCTGAATACGATGATGATAGTGATGATGAAAATATGCCTGCTATTCCTGAGGGTTATCTTTTTGATGCGGAATCTTCTGCAGCTATTTTTGCCTGCCAGGATAGATACAAACTTAAGAGGCTGCTAGTTAAATGGAGTAAAGAATCTCTTAGAGATAGAATGAGACCCGACCCTGCTTTTGCTACTTCACCTATATGTGTTCCCGATAAGGATTATTACGAATTTTCTGTTGATCCAGATATAATTACTTTGGTTGAATCTGATCCTTTCTATGGCTATGAATCTGAAACTGTTGTGGCACATCTTACTAAGTTAAATGATATAGCCGCCCTGTTTACTAATAATGAGAGATCACGCTACCTTTATTTACTTAAAATATTTCCGTTCTCATTAAAGGGTGATGCTAAGATATAGTTTAATTCTCTTGATCCTGGTTGTGTGCGTAGTCCCCAGGATATGATTTATTACTTCTCTACTAAATATTTCCCTGCTCATAAGAAACAAGCTGCTTTGAGGGAAATATACAACTTCGTGCAAATTGAAGAAGAGAGTCTCCCACAAGCTTGGGGGAGGCTTCTCAAGTTACTTAATGCTTTGCCTGATCATCCTCTTAAGAAACCTGAAATACTTGATATATTTTATAATGGACTAACTGATGCTTCCAGAGATTACCTGGATAGTTGTGCTGGTTCTCTTTTCAGGGAAAGAACACCGGATGAAGCTAAAATTCTATTGAATAATATGTTGGCACATGAAAATAATTGAGCACCTCCTGAGCCATCTCCTGAACTAGCTCCTGAGCCAATTACTGAGCCTATTCCTAAACCAACTCCGAAGAAGAGAGGTGTTCTATTTCTCAGTCCCGAAGATATGCAAGAGGCAAAGAAATCTATGAAAGAAAAAGGTATTAAAGCTGAAGATGTTAAGAATTTACCTCATATTGAAGAAATACACGGTCTTAATTTACCGCCTGATAAAGAAGTATATGATCTTAATTCCTTATTCACTGAAGAACCTCCTGACCCCGATATCCAGACACAGGTAGTAAAGGTAAACTCTCTCTATAGATATGATAAAGCTGAAGTCCCTCCTACTAAAATTGCTAGTCAGTGCTTGGATGAATTTGATGACTTTATGTTTAAGCAAGATGACTTTAATGCTTATTTTGGTAGACAATTAAAACAGAACACCTTTATGATTAAACGCTTGGGTGATTATATGGCTAATATTAGAGGTGAACTTAAACTTGTTAGCAAACATGCTTCTATGGTTACCACCCAAGTAGAACAAGTACTTAAAGCTCAAAAAGAAGTGCTTGATGAAATGAATAGTAAGAAAAATGATTATGTTGTTAGAGTGGCTACTAGAACTGCTAGAATGACTCAGGAACCTTTGTTTCCTGAAGGCCACCCTAAGAGAATCGAGCAAGATTCTCAGAGAAACAAAATTGATGTAACTAGTTCTTCTAAAAGGAAGAAAAAGAAAAATGATAGGACTTTGCAAACTTCTAGTGAACCTATTGCTGAACCACCAAAGAATCCAAATGATATTTCTATGTCTGATGCTGAAACACAATCAGGGGATGAACATGAACCTAATGATAATGTTAATGATAATGTTCATGATGATGCTCAACCTAGTAATGATAATGATGTAGAAGTTGAACCTGCTGTTGATCTTGATAACCCACAATCAAGGAATCAACTTATGATAAAAGAGACTTCGTTGCTAGGAAACATGGTAAAGAAAGGGAACCATGGGTTCAGAAACCCATGCCTTTTCCTCCAAAACCATCCAAGAAAAAGGATGATGAGGATTTTGAGCACTTTGCTGAAATGATTAGACCCATCTTTTTGCGTATGCGATTAACTGATGTGCTCAAAACAAATCCTTAGTCTAAGTATATGAGGGATATCATTACTAATAAAATAAAGATACCGGAAGCTGAAATTTCCACCATGCTTGCTAATTATACTTTTAAGGGTGGAATACCAAAGAAACTTGGAGATCCAGGAGTACCTACTATACCATGCTCCATTAAGAGAAATTATGTTAAAACTGCTTTATGTGATCTTGGAGCCAGTGTTAGTGTTATGCCTCTCACTTTATATCGTAGACTTGATTTGAATAAGTTGACACCTACTGAAATATCTTTGCAAATGGCTGATAAATCAACTACTATACATGTCGGTATTTGTCAGGATGTGCCTATTGTAGTTGCAAACGTTACTATTTTAACGGACTTTGTTATTCTTGATATTCCCGAGGATGATAGTATGTCTATTATTCTTCGAAGACCTTTCCTTAATACTGCAGGGGCTGTTATTGATTGCAACAAAGGCAATGTCACTTTTCATGTTAATGGTAATGAGCACACGGTACACTTTCCGAGGAAACAACCTCAAGTTTATAGTATCAACTCTATTGGAAAAATTCCATCGATTATATTTGGAGGTTTTGAATTTCCTCTCCCTACTACCAAGAAAAAGTATGATATTCTTATAGTTGGGGATTTTCATATCCCCGTTGAGGTAACTTAGTGTTATTCGAAATTTCTCCAGTTCTGTGATTATTCGGAATGAGTTTGTTAACAAGACTTGATCAACCTTGTTAGTGGGTTCATTTTGATGATCACGAGATGGATGAAACTAGAAGCACAATCTTCTGTACCCTCTTTATATTTTCTGTTATTTAGTAGAAATAAAGTAATATATTATTTTTTTGTCTGTTCCCTGACTTATCCGTGCAATATAAAAATATCACGAAAATAAAAGTCCTCAGAATGCCATGCCAATTTAATATGTTTTTTAGGGAATATTTGAGGATTTACTGTGCAAAAATTTCCGCCGGGGAAGCTGCCACCTGGCCATGAGGGTGGAGGGCGCGCCGTACCCCCCTGGGCGCGCACCCCTGCCTCGTGGGCCCATGGTGGCCCTCCTCCACTTATCCCTGCACCCATCTTCTTCCTCTGCCTCACACAAACACGAAAAACCAACTCAAGCACGAGTTCCTGCCCCCGTTGCTGTGATTTTCGATCTCCTTGCTCAAAGCACCTCTCGCAAAACTGCTTGGGAGATTGTTCCTTGGTATGTGACTCCTCCATTGGTCCAATTAGTTTTTGTTCTAGTGCTTTATTCATTGCAAATTTGTGCTGCATAGGTGACCATGTTCTTGAGCTTGCATGTCAAATTTATATGGTTCCAAGTAGTCCTAATGCTTGATATAGGTTCTAGGCACTCGTGGGAGTTGTTGCTATCAATTTTATTGAAGTTGGTTCACTTTTATTTGAAGTTACTAAAATTTCATATTGTTTCAGAAAATAATGAAGAGACTCTTGAGGGGCTCGTCGAGCCGAAGCTCGGAGGAAAAACAAAAGGAAGAAGAATAGAAGCCCAAATTTAATTTGCCTCGTACCGCGGAGGTCTGGCCGTGTGAATGGCCTTCCGATGACTTATTGAGGAGAGCGGGGATTTATGAGGATTTCTATTTATTGATTGAGAATGCTGGCCTCACTGACTTCCTCCGCGACCAACATCATTAGTATCTCTTACTCACAAATACTTTTGTGCAAAAATTCTACTTTTTCCCTAAGAAATCACCTCCAACAGTAGAGTTTCATTTATATGACGTTGTTAAAGAGATGACATTAGTTGAATTTTGCGAGGTTTGCAAAATACCCTCTGAGGGCACCTTAGATGAACCACACCGTAATGAAGTGGAAGCTTTTATTAACACTATCACTGTGGGAGAAACCAGGAAGGTTTCTGATGCAAGGATTACTAGCATACATTTTCCTGCTTTACGCTACTTTGCCTTATTTGCTAGTCATTGCTTGATAGGTTGCAGGAATTGTGGAAACCTTAGTGTACCTGATATTATTATTTTGTTCCATGGTTTACACCGCAATAACTCTGTTAGTATGGGTGGAATTGTTGCTAGACGGTTAAGTCTGAACCGTACTAAGGGCCCCATCTTTGGAGGCATTTATGCTTCGCACCTAGCTGAATATTTTGAAATACCTATTAGGCATGAGGAGAAAGAAGAAACATCGTTGCCCCGTGCTTATTTAGATTATAAGAGTATGCTAGCGCATGACTTTCTTGTTAAGAGTCGTGAAGGGGAGCTCAAATATAAATTACACTTTGATAAACATCACCCTGAGACTATTACTTTGGCTGCTCCCTCTTTGTTTAACTTGTCTGCAGGTCCTCACATTGTTCCGTGGGCAGCTGTTCAAGCCTATCGGAATCCTACACCAGCCCCGGAACCGGAGTCACAAGATGAGCCTCCACGACAGTCTGTTTATTCTTGGGATCCGGAGGTGGTTGCCAGCCAGTGGCAGTCAGAGTCTTCTTCATCATAGTATGACCCCAGCTTCACCTACGGGTATCCGCCAGGCTATCCCTGGCAATAGACCAACTTAGGCCAAAAGCCTAAGCTTGGGGGAGTACGTATTTCCCACCGACATTACATTCATGTTCACACACACTCATCGCTAGATGTCGGTGCTCACACTCTTTCACTACAATATCCATGCTAGTTTATTTTCTTTTTCCTGCTTTCTTCTTGTGTGTTTAATAAACCTTAAGAAAAAACCAAAAAAATTAGTAGTAGTTTATTTCTTCGCTATAGTAATTAAAAAGAAAACCCAAAAATATTTCCTGTTCTTCTTTTGCTTGTTGGGAGGTTTCCCGTGTAAATAGTTTTATTTTCTTTTCTTTCCTTTGGGGTCGAGAAGACTATATTGAAAATGCTTAGCGGCTCTTATATGCATGATTGTTTATTTAACTTAGAGCCCATATTACTTGTCTTCTCACTTGAGTTGAATGCTTGCAGATTCCATCTTAGTCCAATGCACGTGCACTCTTATTATTTTACACATCGTTCGGTCGTGCAAGTGAAAGGCAATAATGATGATATATGGTGGACTTATTGGGATGAGAAAAAGCTGGTATGAACTCGACCTCTCTTGTTTTTGTAAATATGATGATTCATCATTCCTGAGTCAGCTATTATGAAGTAAACATATTTGCAATGACATTTGGAGATTATAGTTGCTTGTGCCATGTTTGATTAGCTATGAGTTATAATGGTTTACCTTGCGTGCCAAGATGCTATTAGAATGATTATGATGTGGTATGATGGGATGGTATCCTCCTTTAAATGAATTGAGTGACTAGACTTGGCACATGTTCACGCATGTAGTTGAATCAAATCAACATAGCCTTCATGATATTTATGTTCATGGTAGATTATATCCTACTCATGCTTGTATTCGGTGTAAATTAGTTTTAATGCATGTTTATGACTGTTATCGCTCTCTCAGTTGGTTGCTTCCCAGTCTTTTGCTAGCCTTCACATGTACTAGGCGGGAATACTGGTTGTGCATCCAAACTCCTTAAACCCCAAAGTCATTCCATATGAGTCCACTATACCTACCTATATGCGGTATCTACCTGCCGTTCCAAGTAAATTTGTATGTGCCAAACTCTAAACCTTCAAATAAACATTCTGTTTTGCATTCTCGAATAGCTCATATGTTAACTAGGGCTGCCCTTATCTTCCGTGTTAGGCGGGTTATTGTCAAGAGGAGTGGACTCCGCTCTCATTCACGAGAAAATGGCTGGTCGCCGGGATGCCCGGTCCCATGCTTTATGCAAACTAAATCAAAATAATTGCAAACAAAACTCCCCCTGGGACCCGTTGAATGTTGGACGCACTCATTGTTTCGAGCAAGCCATGGATTGATGCTTGTGGAGGAGGGGGAGTATAAAATTTACCATTTTGTTTGGGAACCACCTATAATTTGTTTAGCATGGAAGATATCGTCGTCTCTTAGTTGTTATGTTGAGAATGAAAGTATGCCGCTCAAAATATAATTTATCTCTATTTCAAAACCGAGCTCTGACACCTCTACAAATCCCTGCTTCCCTCTGCGAAGGGCCTATCCATTTACTTTTATGTTGAGTCATCATCCTTCTTATTAAGAGCACCCGCTGGAGAGCACACCATCGTTTGCATTCATTATAATTGGTTTATATTGGGTATGACTTGACTGGATCTCTTTTACCATGAATTACAATGTTTAGTCAGTCCTTGATCTTTAAAGGTGCTCTCTATTTATGTTTTGCGGTCTCAGAAAGGGCTAGCGAGATCCCATTTTGTTATATCATGTTATGATTATTTTGAGAAAGTGTTGTCATTCGAGTTTCATTATTATGACTCGCTAGCTGATTATGCTATTGATATGAGTAATTGTGAGACCTATGTGTTATTGTGAGTATGGTTAGTTCATAATATTTGCTGAAACTTGAATGCTAGCTTTTCATGTTACAACAACAAGAGCAAACAGAGTTTGTAAAAGTTTTTCTTTTTCTCTTTCAGTTTGTCAACTGAATTGCTTGAGGACAAGCAAGGGTTTAAGCTTGGGGGAGTTGATACGTCTCCGTCGTATCTACTTTTCCAAACACTTTTGCCCATGTTTTGGACTCTAACTTGTATGATTTGAATGGAACTAACCTGGACTGACGTTGTTTTCAGTAGAATTGCCATGATGTTGTTTTTTGTGCAGAAAATAAAAGTTCTCGGAATGAATTGAAACTCCACGGAACATCTTAGAAAAAATAATAAAAAATCCTCTCCAAAGATGAAGACCAGGAGGCCCACACCCTGTCCACGAGGGTGGGGGGCGCCCCCCTAGGGCGCGCCCCCTACCTCGTGGGCCCCCTGGTGGCCCTCCGCCGCCAACTCCAACTACATATATTGGATTTTGGGGAGAGAAAAAATCAGAGAGAAGAAATCATCACGTTTTATGATACGGAGCCGCCGCCAAGCCCTAATCTCTCTCGGGAGGGCTGATCTGGAGTCCGTTCAGGGCTCCGGAGAGGGGGATTCGTCGCCGTCGTCATCATCAACCATCCTCCATCACCAATTTCATGATGCTCACCGCCGTGCGTGAGTAATTCCATTGTAGGCTTGCTGGACTGTGATGGGTTGGATGAGATTTATCATGTAATCGAGTTAGTTTTGTTAGGGTTTGATCCCTAGTATCCACTATGTTTTGAGATTGATGTTGCTATGACTTTGCTATGCTTAATGCTTGTCACTAGGGCTCGAGTGCCATGATTTCAGATCTGAACCTATTATGTTTCCATGAATATATGTGTGTTCTTGATCCTATCTTGCAAGTCTATAGTCACCTACTATGTGTTCCCGATGATGACCATAGTTGGAGGAGTTCATGTATTCACTATGTGCTAATGCTTTGTTCCGGTTCTCTATTAAAAGGAGGCCTTAATATCCCTTAGTTTCCAATAGGACCCCGCTGCCACGGGAGGATAGGACAAAAGATGTCATGCAAGTTCTTTTCCATAAGCACGTATGACTATATACGGAATACATGCCTACATTACATTGATGAATTGGCGCTAGTTCTGTGTCACCCTATGTTATCTGTTACATGGCGACCGACATCCGGCATAATTATCCATCACTAATCCGGTGCCTACGAGTTTTCCATATACTGGTTCTCGCTTATTTACTTTTCCGTTGCTACTGTTACAATCACTACAAAATACCAAAAACATTACTTTTGTTGTCTTTAGTTTTGTTACCGTTACCATCACTATCATATTACTTTGCTACTAAACACTTTGCTGCAGATACTAAGTTTCCAGGTGTGGTTGAATTGACAACTCAGCTGCTAATACTTGAGAATATTCTTTGGCTCCCCTTGTGTCGAATCAATAAATTTGGGTTGAATACTCTACCCTCGAAAACTGTTGCGGTATCCTATACTTGTGGGTTATCACTCCGGATTTAGGTCCGGGGCTACTGCAGGGGTGATATCCCGAGCATTGTCCGACAGCCGATCTAAGCCGTGCTCATCGTGACTGTCCGGTGCTCCTGGCACAAGCCCGAACCCGTCGAAGATCAAGTCTCCGTGAATGTCGGTCGTGTAAGTCAAATTTCTGAACCTGAACTGGTGGCAAGGGGCATAGCTGTCGATCGGCTCCAGATGGCCAAGCGAATTAGCCCGCAGTGCAAAGCCGCCGAATACGAAGATTTGTCCGGGGAGAAAGGTCTCGCCCTAGACTGTGTTATTGACGATTGAAGGCACCATCAAGCCTTGCAGCGACGACACAGAGGAACGCTCAATGAAAGGACCAATGTCAGTGTCAAAACCGGCGGATCTCGGGTAGGGGGTCCCGATCTATGCGTCTTAGGCTGCTGGTAACATGAAGCGAGGGACACAATGTTTACCCAGGTTCGGGCCCTCTCGATGGAGGTAAAACCCTACTTCCTGCTTGATTAATATTGACGATATGAGTAATACAAGAGTAGATCTACCACGAGATCGTAGAGGCTAAACCCTAGAAGCTAGCCTATGATGATTATGATTGTGATCGGCCTTCTATGGACCAACCTCTCTGGTTTATATAGACACCGGAGAGGGCTAGGGTTTACATGGAGTCAGTTACAAGGAAGGAAACACAATATCTGGATCGCCAAGCTTGTCTTCCACGCAAAGGAGAGTCCCGTCCGGACACGGGACGGAGTCCTGAGTCTTGTATCTTCACGCTTCAATAGTCCGGATGATGTATATAGTCCGGCTGTCTGGATACCCCCTAATCCAGGACTCCCTCACCTATTCTGGCACCCTGCCGGAGGGGGGATCCCTCACCGGTGGCCATCTTCATCATCCCGGCGCCCTCCCTGACGAGGAGGGAGTAGTTCACCTTCGGGGCCGAGCGTATGTACTAGTAGCTATGTGTTTGATCTCTCTCTCTCTCTCTCGTGTTCTCTCTTGGCACGATCTTGATGTATCGCGAGCTTTGTTATTATAGTTAGATCTCATGATATTTCTCCCCCTCTACTCTCTTGTGATCGCCCCCACCCTCGTGGGCCCCTCGTCGCTCCCCTGACCGACTTCTTTCGCCTATATAAGTCCAATATACCCTAAAAACATCGAGGAACACAAAAGATCGCGAGTTCAGCCGCCACAAGCCTCTGTAGCCACCAAAAACCAATCACGACCCTGTTTCGGCACCCTGTCGGAGGGGGAATCCCTCACCGGTGGCCATCTTCATCATCCCGGTGCTCTCCATGATGAGGAGCGAGTAGTTCACCCTCGGGGCTGAGGGTATGTACCAGTAGCTATGTGTTTGATCTCTCTCTCTCTCTCGTGTTCTTTATTTGATACGACCTTGATGTATCACGAGCTTTGCTATTATAGTTGGATCTTATGATGTTTCTCCCCCTCTACTCTCTTGTGATGAATTGAGTTTTCCCCTTGAAGTTGTCTTGTCGGATTGAGTCTTTAAGGATTTGAGAACACTTGATGTATGTCTTGCCGTGCTTATCTGTGGTGACAATGGGATATTCACCTGAATTACTTGATGTATGTTTTGGTGATCAACTTGCAGGTTGAATGAACTTATGCATAGGGGTTGGCACACATTTTCGTATTGACTCTCCGGTAGAAACTTTGGGGCACTCTTTGAAGTTATTTGTGTTGGTTGAATAGATAAATCTGGAATTGTGTGATGCATATCATATAATCATGCCCATGGATACTTGAGGTGACAATGGAGTATCTAGGTGACATTAGGGTTTTGGTTAATTTGTGTCTTATGGTGTTATTCTAGTACGAACTCTATCATAGATCGAACCGAAAGAATAGCTTCATGGTATTTTACTACGGACTCTTGAATAGATCGATCAGAAAGGATAACTTTGAGATGGTTTCGTACCCTACAATAATCTCTTCATTTGTTCTCCTCTATTAGTGACTTTGGATTGACTCTTTGTTGCATGTTGAGGGATAGTTATGTGATCCAGTTATGTTATTATTGTTGAGAGAACTTGCACTAGTGAAAGTATGAACCTTAGGCCTTGTTTCCTATCATTGCAATACCGTTTACGCTCACTTTTACCACCTGTTACCTTGCTGTTTTTATAATTTCAGATTACAAAAACCTAAATCTACCATCCATATTGCACTTTTATCACCATCTCTTCGCCGAACTAGTGCACCTATACAATTTACCATTATATTGGGTGTGTTGGGGAAACAAGAGACTCTTTGTTATTTGGTTGCGGGGTTGCTTGAGAGAGACCATCTTCATCCTACGCCTCCCACGGATGGATAAACCTTCGGTCATCCACCTGAGGGAAATTTGCTACTGTCCTACAAACCTCTACACTTGGAGGCCCAACAACGTCTACAAGAAGAAGGTTGCGTAGTAGACATCAAGCTCTTTTCTGGCGCCGTTGCCGAGGAGGTGAGTGCTTAAAGGTATATGTTTAGATCTTGCAATCAAATCTTTTAGTTTCTTGTTTTATCACTAGTTTAGTCTATAAAAGAAAACTACAAAAAATGGAACTTAGTTTGCCTCATACGCTTCATCTTTTTAATATCTTTCGTGAGAATGATGGAAAGGAAAAATGTGCTCAAGTGGTAGAAGAAGAAGTCTATAAAATGTTTGGCACTAAATCTTTGAATGATGAGCATGATTGCAATGTTGTTAGTATGAACTCTTTGAATATTCATAGTACTAATGATGATTGCTATCATGATGAAAATGTCTCTTATAAGCATGTCAATTTTTGAAGAAATGAAACGTGCAACTAAGCATATTCCAGAATATAACCTTGAGAAATTCCTTGATATTGATCTAGAGGAAATTTATATGTATTGTACAGTGAATTGCATTGAAAATCCTTATATTGCCAATTACATGAATAAAAGAAAGCAAATAGAAGATGAAGAGAATACTAATGAAAGGGAAGAGACTTCCCAATATCCTCCTATTATTTCTGATGAATCAAGTAACGAGGAGGAGCTTTCTATTTAACCAATCTTATTAATAAGGAGCTCAAAAAAGAGGGTTAAACCCACACATGATGTGAAGAAGAAAAAGAAAAGATGGAGAAGCAAAGGTAGAAAGGTATCCCTCCCAAATGATGTTTCTTCTATTACTCATTGTGATGATGATAATTGCTATACTATTGGTGCTATCCATACTATTAATCATGAGAGTGATTATGCTTATGATATGAAAAGACCCAAGCTTGGAGATGCTATGTTTGATGAGAATGACATGTTTGAGAATATATTTGCTGCACTTAATTTTTGTCCTGAGCTTGGGGATGCTACGTTTCATAAAGATGATATTTTTGGCCTCCCAAGTTTCGATGAGCAAATTTATTATGATGATGGCATGCCTCCTATTTATGATGGTTATATTGATGAAAGTGGGTTTGGAAGAGTGTCAACTTTAGGAAGTAATGATCCCACTATTTTGGAGGGTGTTGAATCTTATAATATTTATGAAAGTGGATTTGGAGAGGTCATGAATTTATTTAGTGATGAATCCACTATCTTGGAAGAGGTCCCAATTGATTATGATGAGAACAAAGTCGCTACTTATGATGATTATTGTGATGAAACTTATGCTATAAAAAGTAGTGATGATTATATTTATAAAACTTTTCATGATTATGATTATCCTTTTTCTGAACATTACTCTTTTAATGTGGAAACAGTTTAGAGTATTCGAGTCTATTATGATACTCCCACTATTCCGAATAAGAAGAATTTTGCTTATGTGGAGAGTAGTAAAATTTCTATGCAAGTAGATCATGAAAAGAATGCTTTATGTGATGGTTATATTGTTGAATTCATTCATGATGCAACTAAAAATTATTATGAGGGAGGAACATATTCTTGTAGGAATTGCATTAATATCATGATTCCTCTCTATGTGTTGAAAATATTGAAGTTATGCTTGATTTGCCTTCCTATGCTAGTTGATTATTGTTCCCATAAGTTGTTTGCAAATAAAATCCCTATGCATAGGAAGTGGGTTAGGCTTAAGTGTGCTAGTCATATGCTTCATGATGCTCCCGCTATGTTTCAGTTCTTAAATTTTATGTGAGCATCATTGTCATCATCATGCCTAGCTAGAAAGTCGTTAAAGAAAAGCGCTTGTTGGGAGACAACCCAATATTTATCCTTACTGTTTTTGTGTGTCCACATAATTATGCTCCTGTAGTAATCATGTTTTATAGGTTTTTTCCCAATAAAGTGCCAAGTAAGACCTTTAGGATAGCTCACGGTGATAGTTGTGTTGATCCTGCTGAAAATCAGAAACTTTTGCACCCAGTAAGTTAGTTTTGGTAATTCATAGAAACGTGCTTTTGATCTGATTCTTTTTTCTCTGGATTAGCACACAAATTGCGCAGGTTTTCCTAATGTGGTACGATTTTTGGAGTTCCAGAAGCATTAGATAGTTACAGATTACTACAGACTGTTCTGTTTTTGACAGATTCTGTTTTCTATCTGTTGTTTGCATATTTTGACGAATCTATGAGTAGTATTGGAGGGTATGACCCATAGATAAGTTGGAATAAAGTAGATATTACACCAATATGAATTTAGAATGATTTCATAACAGTACCTAAGTGGTGATTTATTTTCTTATACTAACGGAGCTTACGAGTTTTCTGTTGAGTTTTGTGTTGTGAAGTTTTCAAGTTTTGGGTAAAGATTCGATGGACTATGGAATAAGGAGTGGCAAGAGCCTAAGCTTGGGGATGCCCAAGGCACCCCAAGGTAATATTCAAGGACAAACAAGAGCCTAAGCTGGGGGATGCCCCTGATGGAATCCCCTCTTTCGTCTTCATTCATTGGTAACCTTACATGGAGCTATATTTTTATTCACCACATCATATGTGTTTTGCTTGGAGCGTCAATCTATTTTACTTTGTTTTGCTTGCTGTTTGAATAATATCCCAAGAACTCAAATTCTTAAATGTTAGAGAGTCTTCACATAGTTACATAATTATTTAACTACTCATTGATCTTCACTTATATATTTTTGGAGTAGTTTGTCATTTACTCGTGTGCTTCACTTATATCTGATGAGTAAATGGTCGAATGATTTGAATATCATAAATCAGAAATTATATATATTTCATATGCTTATCCCTTGGGGAGTAATGACTTCACATCTAAGAAGTAGAGGTGGTAAATTTATTGAAGGTTAGCAAACATTGTATTGGTCACTTGAACAATTCATGAAAGAATATTGGTGGAAGAGAGATTTCACATATAAATATACTATCTTAGACATCCTCTATGATTGTGAGCGCCATTAAATATTTTCAAACCTAAGCAAATTAGTTGAAATTGGACAAGGAAGACAAGATAATGAGTTATGCTTGGGTATATTTGTATAGAAGTTATATTGTTATAGATCCTCCAACATGTGGTGCTTGCTGTTTAGAATCCTTTGCTAGCCAAATATCTGGACTAAGCAGGAATACTGCTTGTGCATCCAAATTCCTTGAACCAAGTTTCTTCCATGAGGGTCCACCATATCTACCTATATGCGGTATTTACCTGCTGTTCTAAGTAAATTTGCATGTGCCAAACTCTAAACCTTCAAATAATAATCTGTTTTGTATGCCCGAATCGCTCATGTAGCGACTAGGGGCTGTCAGTATCTTCCATGCTAGGTGGGTTATTCTCACGATGACTGGACTCCGCTCATCATTCACGAGAAAATGGCTGGTAATTGGGATACCCAGTCCCATGATCAAAAGATCAAAAACAAATCGCAAATAATTTAAACAAAACTCCCCCAGGATTGTTGATAGTTGGACGCACCCATTGTTTCGAGCAAGCCATGGATTGATGATTGTTGGTGGTGGGGGAGTATAAACTTTACCATTCTGTTTGGGAACCGTCTAAAATGTGTGTAGCATGGAAGATATTGGGAACTCTTGGTTGTTATGTTGACAATGAAAGCATACATCTCAAAATTATTTTCATCTATGTTTAAAAGATTTGAGCTCTGGCACCTCTGCAAATCCCTGCTTCCCTCTGCGAAGGGCCTATCTTTTACTTTTATGCAAGAGTTAGTAGTATTCCTTCTCATTCCAACCTACTCTTTAGTTGGCAAGCATCATGTGATGGGGAAAGATCTAAGAATATATGGCCATTCAAATATATTTGATCATGAATTATTATTGTTGACAATTATCTATATGATAAGTAAGTTGGGAGGTGAAACATTCAGCCCCTATCTTTCTCTGTGTTTGATCGATGCTATTTGTTCTAAAAATATGCTTCGAGTTGTAGCAATCATGGAAGACTATATGATAGTTGAGTATGTGGGATTTGATAAATCAAAGCTCTTACATAGACCCTTGCTGAAAATAAGATGAATTGCAATTGTTTGATGGCTGAGAACATAGTTTGCTAGTTTTCAAGAAAGTTTATGGTCTATGCTTTAACATTTTTTTCTCGAATACGCACGAGTGTGCGTACTATATTATAAAGACGGAATCGGGGTAAAGAGCCCGTCCACATTAGCATTAAAGATTACATATATACACTGCACACAAACTCCACCCTCCACCTCTCTCTCCTATGTCTACCTACGCTCCACTGCCCACCCCTCCACTTCTGCAAAGAAAGCATCCATGTCTCCTCGTAGTATGCCCGCTTGCTTCCATACACGGCCCTCTTGGACGACTGCTTGTATGATCCTGTTCTTTGAAGGTGTGGCTCCGTCAAAAACGATAGAGTTGCAGTGCTTCCAGATCTGCCGTATCAATAGAATGATGATTGAATTTGCATCTCTCTCGGCATGTCCTCTTCCCCCCTTGCCTTGACACCATGCCCTGAGGCTTTTGATCGCAGTAGGTATCCACTCCGGCTTGCGCAAGGGATGGCAGATCTCCGTCCACACTTCCCGTGCGATGAAGCACTGAAGTAGAACGTGGTTTATGCTCTCCTCTTCTTGGCTGCAGATTGGGCAGCAGTCTTGATGATCTAGTCCATGTCTTGCTAGCCGATCGGACGTCCAGCACCTGTCCTGGATTGCGAGCCATGTGAAGAAGCGACAGGGCACCGTTGCCCTTGATTTCCATGTGAATTTGGCCGTGGGGACGACCTGCCGGCCCCAGAACTTGGCTGCATAGGCAGACCGTGCTGAGTAGCATCCGCTTGCTTCCCATGACCAAGAGATGGCATCGCTCTGTGCTGGGTCAAGCTCGACCCTTTGGATCATGGTCCGCAACTGCAGATATTCACGTAACAATTTAGGAGTGACCTCCGGCTCACTTGGGTGACCGAACTGTCGTTCAGGAGCGCCTGGGAAACAATGCATGTGCTCATTATTCACTTCCTGACTCGCCCATAGGCTAAGGGCGTAATCTCCCCGATCCGGTGTCCTTCGAGCCATCTATCCTCCCAAAAGAGTGCTGCATTTCCATCCCCTAGAGTCCAGCGAGCAGCCGCGTTGAAGATTTGTCTTGAAGCTTTTGGCACAGCGATGTCAAATTCTGCCCATGGTTGTGTTGTGTCCGATCATTGTAACCAAGGCCACCTTGCTTGCACCGCTTTGTTCATCCATCCTAGGTTGGGAATGCGTAGTCCACCCGCCCACTTGGGGGTGCATACCGATTACCAAGCAACCGCATAGCTGCCGCCGGACGAGTTTGCCTCCGTGCACCAAAGGAAACTGCGGTAGATTTTGTTCATTGCTGAGATTGTCTTCTGCGGGAGGTCGAGTGCCATCATCGCATGCAGCGGAATCGCACATAGCACTGATTGTATAAGGAGCATTGTTCCACTCTTTGGCATCTTTGTTGCTTTCCACTTTGGCAATGCCGCAGTGAGTTGATCCACAAGGCCTGATAACTGAACATGTGACTGCTTTCTCAAAGTGAGCGGCAACCCAAGGTACTTGCACGGGAAGGCACCCCTCGGGCACCCAGGTGTTCGCTCCACTATTTCCATGGTCTCGGCAGAGCATCGTATAGGATAAACCGTGCTCTTGGCAAGGTTGACGCAGAGGCCTGATGCCTCTCCAAACAGAGTAAGAAGTGAAGCGCACGTGTTCAAATCCCGCTCATTTGTCTTGAGGAAGATCATTACGTCGTCGGCAAACATCGAGAGGCGATGATGCAGCCCAGTTCTTGCCAGCAGAGTGAGCAAACCCCTAGCGGTCGCGAGTTCAAACATGCGGTGTAGGGGCTCCATGATAAGGATGAACATCATTGGGGATAGTGGGGCACCTTGCCTCAAGCCCACGGTGTTGCAGATTGGCCGTCCCGGCGTACCTTTGACCATGATTCTTGTTGATGTGCTTGCCAGCATTCCACAGACCCACATGATCTATCACTCACCAAATCCGGCCGTGCGTAGAACTTCTAGTAGGAATGGCCATTGCACCAAGTCAAACGCCTTTGATATGTCAAGCTTGAGCATAATGGCCGGGTCCTGCAGGGCGTGTAGCCTCCGTGTCGTGCATTGGAAGAGCATGAAGTTGTCGTGGATCGATCATCCCCGCACGAAAGCGCTCTGGTGATTTCCCACAATGGAAGGAAGATCCGCAGCAAGCCGTGTAGCTAGGGTCTTGTCAAAGATCTTGATCACACTATGAATCAAGCTCACTGGTCGAAAATCACGAATATCCACTGCTCCATCCTTCTTGGGAAGCAGGGCCACTCTTTGAAGTTCTTTGTGTTCGTCTAACATTTGAATAGCTTGTTACTTGATTATGAGAAGTTTTATGAGATGAGCTGCTGTTATGGCATATAATGATGCTAAAAAAGGTGATTGAAATTATCATTGATCAAACTTGTGCACCTACTAGCATTCACACTTCATAAATTATTTCTTTTATCATTTACCTACTCGAGGACAAGCAGGAATTAAGCTTGGGGATGCTGATACGTCTCCAACGTATCTATAATTTATGAAGCATTCATGCTATTATATTATCTATTTTGGATGTTTATGGGCTTTATTATACACTATTATATTATTTTTGGGACTAACCAATTAAACGGAGGCCCAGCCCAAATTGCTGCTTTCTTGCCTATTTCAGTGTTTCGAAGAAAAGGAATATCAAACGGAGTCCAAACGGAATGAAACCTTCCGGAGAGTAATTTTTGGAACGGAAGCAATCCAGGAGACTTGGAGTGGAAGTCAGGGAAGCTTCGAGGTGGCCACGAGGCAGGGAGGCGCGCCCTACCCCCTGGGCGCGCCCCCACCCTCGTGGGCTCCTCGTGGCTCCCCTGGCCGACTTCTTTCACCTATATAAGTCCAATATACCTAAAAACATCGAGGAACACAAAAGATCGCGAGTTCAGCCGCCACAAGCCTATGTAGCCACCAAAAACCAATCACGACCCTGTTCCGGCACCCTATCGGAGGGGGAATCCCTCACCGGTGGCCATCTTCATCATCCCGGCGCTCTCCATGATGAGGAGCGAGTAGTTCACCCTCGGGGCTAAGGGTATGTACCAGTAGCTATGTGTTTGATCTCTCTCTCTCTCTCTCTCTCGTGTTCTTGATTTGATACGACCTTGATGTATCACGAGCTTTGCTATTATAGTTGGATCTTATGATATTTCTCCCCCTCTACTCTCTTCTGATGAATGGAGTTTTCCCCTTGAAATTGTCTTGTCGGATTGAGTCTTTAAGGATTTGAGAACACTTGATGTATGTCTTGCCGTGCTTATCTGTGGTGACAATGGGATATTCACGTGATCTACCTTATATATGTTTTGGTGATCAACTTGCGGGTGCAATGAACTTATGCATAGGGTTTGGCACACGTTTTCGTCTTGACTCTCCGGTAGAAACTTTGGGGCACTCTTTGAAGTTCTTTGTGTTGGCTGAATAGTTGAATATGAGATTGTGTGATGCATATCGTATAATCATGCCCATGGATACTTGAGGTGACATTGGAGTATCTAGGTCCTCCGAGTTATTCACGATGCAGGACTACTGAATTTCTGCACTGATATCTGTGATTGGAATGAAGAACTCATTCTTCAGTTCTATGCCACTTTGCATATCATCGGAGATGCTGAAGATGTCAATTCATGGGTGCTGGATTGGATGACAGAAAACACTCACTATAAGGCACCAGCAACTGAATTGCTTCGTGTCCTTCCTCTTGATCCTCCCCATGCCAGTGCACATTGCATCTATAATGACCGCGAACTGACAGATCATTATATGCCTTTGAAGCCAGGGCAGGCCCCACGAACCAAATTCCTCGTCAAGGAATTGCTATATGTGCCTCGGACTGTCTATCGCATCCTGACGAAGACAATGAGTCCTATCAAAGGCCATGACTCAAATGATGAAGATGTCGTTGGCATCATGAAGAATATGCTTTTTAACATCATTCATGGCGTTCCCGTCAACTTCCATGATTTCTTGATGAGGACTCTGGCTAATGTTGCTATGTCACCTTTTGAGCTGAAGCCCTATGCGCCTTGGATTATGAGATTCATAAGGGCAAGATCTTCACTGAATTACAAGGCTGACACTCTGAACCATGGTAGCTACTTGCTGCCCATTGAAGTCCTCAAGCGACCAGTTTCATCATCTGATGATAAGGGCAAGGCAGCTGCTGTGATCGATGAAGGCACTCGTCCATTGGATGGTCAATTCCGTCTAGCTACATCTTACTCCACCAATGACGATTCTGCAACACATGACACTGCCGCAAATACACCAGCCAAGCAAAAGCCTCAAGTAACAACACCCAGGGTGATGACTGACCGTGAGTTACTCCTCAGTCTTCATCAGAAGGTTGATCGCAATCACAAATGGGTGAAGCCTCAGTTTGCTGCAATTCTTCATAACATGACCTCAACCCATAATGCAGTGAAGAAAAATCAGTATCACCTTCATGAAACCCTCAACCGCACCTGGGTTGTTCTCACTCATGTATATTCCGCGGAAGAACTGAAGACTATGGGTCTCCAGGAAGCATTTGACTGGTCTGCACCACCTCCGAAGAAATTCAAGAGAGTCAAAGTTCCTGATCTGGTGGCCAGTTCTTATTCTTCATCGCGTGAAACTGATGAGCATGAAGATTTGGACGACACTGCGGCAGGCCCTACTTCAACGAACAACCCTGACAACGTTGGCGCTCCTCCATCGACTTGAATTTCTTCAGGGGCGTTAGTCCTCAGTTTCGATCCTTTTGGTCATTTGATGACAAAGGGGGAGAAATCTGAGTTAGTCTTCAAGCGGGTTTATATTATGGGCGTTTTGTTAAGTTACAACTCTGGTTCTTCCGAAACCTTTTATTGGATCGAGTTGTAATCTTAAATCCGATGGTGCCCTGATACTTTTGAACGGTGCATTGTGCTCTGACTTTGATGCACTATGCTCTGATACTTTTGATGTGTTATTCTGCATGCTTATTCCTCGTTAATATTATTGCATGGATGCTGAATCTCATCAGGCACCATATTTCATAATGCATTTCAAATTCTTCATATTATATATCAAATGCGTGTATGAATTACAAGATATAGGGGGAGATCTCCATGATTCAATTCTTCAAATGTGCATTGCCTCAAAAGCAAATTCCTCACTATGCACATATTCAGGGGGAGTTCTCTATATCTTGCAATCAAATTCCTCAGTATCAGTATTTACACTTCATATGTTAATCCCCGTTGAAAACTTAACCTATGTTGTCATCAATCACCAAAAAGGGGGAGATTGTAAGTGCATCTAGTGCCCCTTAGTGATTTTGGTGTATTGAAGACTTATAGGTTAAGTGACTGATGCGTTTGTGAGTGTACATGGGTCTATAAGTCTATGAGGAGTTTGATATTTACAGAGAAAGTCGACCCCTAAAAATGAAGTTCTTCGACTGAAGACTTTGATATTCTGAAGACTTTCTGAAGACTTTGAAAGTGAAGAAATTGGTGTGACCTTGAAGACTTGGTATTCATTCGAGAAATATGAAGCGTGAAGACTTTTGTTTTCGTAGTTCCATTTTCTCTTTCTTGAGTCATAGGAAACACCGTACCGTTAAAAGGGGTCGAGGAAATACTAAGGAAAAATTTCCATGTGATGCTCAACTCAAAATCCTACACCTACCAATCCCTTCGAGTGAAGCCATTGGAAATCTCATACAGTTCAGTCAATTTCTTCAGTGACAGAGACGCAGTTCTTCTGTTCACTGAGGACTTTGCTCTGACTGAGGAGTTAGGAATTCACCAGTGTGAATTGCCTACACAGTGAGGAACATGATAGCCCTGAGGAATTTGAGAGTCAAATTTCCAACCGTTGTTGTGCTGCGCGCCGGTTGTCCAAAATATCTTATCCACCTAACGGTCATATCATTGAAGGGCATTTATGTCTTATCATGTCGGGCTGCTCTCTAGGCTATAAATAGCCGCCCCCTACAACCACTAGCTGGTTGGCTGCTCCGAGAGAACTTGACACTTGTCATCTGAGAGCAACCCATCCTCCGAGGACTTTGAGCAAAAATCATCAAGTGAGGAAAATCCCAAAACCAAACCCCGCACAAACCCAAAGTGATTGAGCACCACTGAAGAAATTGATCCTGCGTGGATCCGACGCTTGTTACCTTTAAAGACTGTGCTTCTTCCAGACGGTTAGGCGTCAAGGTCTAGAGCATCCAAGAGGAATTGTGGATCGCCGAGTGACCAAGTCTGTGAAGGTTTGGAAGTCACCTGAAGACTTACCACGAGTGATTGGACGAGGCCTGCGTGGTCTTAGTTCAAGGAGAATACGGTGAGGACTGGGTGTCCTGAGTTGCAGCTCAGAGACTGGGTGTCCGGGAGTGCGTGTCCTCGAGTTTAAATACTCAGCCGCTCCAACCAGACGTACAACTGAGGCAGCAGTTGGAACTGGTTTACCAAATCATTGTCTTCACCAACTAACTGGTTCTATTTCCTCAACTCTTTCATTTCCTCATTACTGTGTTGTATGTTGTTCATATCTGTGCTTGAAGACTTTGACTAAAGACTTTCACAAATTCCTCAGTTCAATTTCTTCAGTCTGTCCGTCTTCATCTTTTTACCCTGTGTTTACGCTTTCTGTACTCTGTGCTAGTCTTCATTTCATCATGATGACTATGTTTGTATCCTGTTATGTTTACTTCTGAGTACTTATTCCACTGCAAGTAGTTCTTCGCTAAGGAATTTCCTCACCAGCAAATTCCTCAGTGAAGAATTCATAAAAATCGCCTATTCACCCCCCCTCTAGTCGATATAACGCACTTTCAATTGGTATCAGAGCAAGGTACTCCCTTTTTCTGTGTGATTTTGGTTTAACCGCCTGGAGTTTTAGTCATGTCGACCGCAGGTATGATCAAGGTCTCGGCTGGGTGTCCTACCTTTGATGGAACGGACTACCCCTACTGGAAGAACAAGATGCGAATGCATCTTGAGGCAATCGATAACGATCTCTGGTATGTTGTGGAAAATGGTGTCCCCTCTGTCACTCCCTCACTGAGCGCTACCGATGTGAAGAGATTCAAACAACTCGATTCTCAAGCGAAGAATATCATATGTGGCCATCTGAGCAAAGGACAGTATGGAAGAGTGATGCTTTGGAAACCGCTAAGCTTATCTGGGATAGGCTGTCCAAAGTAAATGAAGGAGTTTCAACTCAGCGTGACTCTCGAGTCGATGTTCTTTGGAATCTCTTCAACTGCTTCAAAAGACTCGACAATGAGAATGTCCAACAAACGTTTGATCGCCTCACTGACATCTCAAATGAGCTTCAAGCCCTTGGTGCCACTGACATTACTGATCATGAAGTTGTGAAGAAACTGTTGAGATTGCTTGATTCCTCATTTGATACTCTGGGACTGATGATACAAGAACGTGCTGACTACAAGTCGCTTGATCCTGCTGATATCCTCGAAAGGCTAAACACTCACGAGTTCCAGCTTGCTGAAAAGAGAGATCTCTATGGTTCAAACTATGGCAAACCACGTGCCCTGAAGGCCAAGGCTGTGTCTGACTCTGAATATGAGGATTCTGGTAGTAGCCTTGGTGACCCTGAAGAACTGAGCCTGGATCTTGCACTGCTTGTGAAGAAATTCCAGAAGTTCACAAGACGTGGTCGCTTTGGAAAATCCTCAAGAGGCAATGATTCCTCATCCAATGACTATAAGAGAAGGCTTTGCCACAAATGCAAGAAGCCTGGTCACTATATTCAAGATTGTCCTTAGTGGGAAAAGGAAATGAAGAAGAAGAAATACAAGGATTACAGTTCTGATGATGCGAAGAAGAAGAAGAAATCGTCAAAATCTTCGTCATCAAAATCCTCAAAGTCTTCAGCTCACAAGAAGAGCAGCTCCAAGAAGGCTCGGGCATTCATTGGCAAGGAAATGGACTCTGAAGCTGAATCTGAGGAAAATGATGAAGAGGAGGCGTCTGAAGAATCTGAGTCTGGTGTGGCGAGTCTGGCCGTTGCTACTGCCTTCGTCAGCAAGTCCATCTTCAACACTGAAGAAACTGACTCCACCGACAAGCCTGATGAAGATAATGATGTCTACGCTCCCACCTATTGCTTCATGGCGAAAGGTGCTAAGGTACTCAAATACAACTCCTCTGAATCTAGTGAAAATGAATCTGATGAGGATCTCAAGCCCAGCTACTCTAAACTTTCTAAGATTTCTGTGAAACAACAACGGGCTCTTGAAAAGGTTCAAAACATGCTAGATAAAAGTGACGATATGTTGGGTGAATAAATGGATCGAACTAAAGCCTTGACTGAAAATCTTCAGAGACTTCAGTCTAGGTTTGATAACCTTCAAGGTCATCATAACGCTCTCTTGTCTGATCATGAGAAACTTTCTTATGAATTTCTTCAAGAAAAGCAAGATCACGAGAAGCTTTCTCTTGAATCTCTTCAAAGAAAGGAAGATCTTGAGAAGCTAAGAGTGTGTTATGAAGATCTTCAGAAGGAGAGCGATTCATTACTAGCTCAACAAATCAGCGCTTCTCAGGAAGAATTTGTTCCCCCATGCTTAAAGTGCATTGAACGTGAATCTGCTAATTCTTCACCTGAATGTTCAAATGCTTCAACTGTTACAAATTCTTCATCTGCCTCTGCTATCACTAATTCCTCATCTGAGGACATTGCTAGCATCACTGACAATGCAGGGCTGAAGGAACTGTACATGACATGCATGTACAAAAGTCTCAAAGGACATCAGACACTTTGTGATGTGCTCAAAAAGCAGATCCTCAACAGAAACCCTAGGAAAGAGGGTATTGCCTTTGAGAGGAAACTCAATGCTGATGGAACATATTGGAAGCCTGAGCAGTACCCCAAAACCTCATGGGCTGCTGCAAAGGGACCTCCAGTTGATCCATCTAACTTATCTGGCTTTACATGTGAATCTCCTCATTCTTCTGATGAGTCATTTGACTCCAACTATAAACTGTTCAAAAATCAGAATGGTGAAGTATTTGCTAGATATGTTGGCACTAACTGCAGGAACGGTTCCCCTATGAAGAAAATATGGGTTCCCAAAAGTTGTGTTGAAAGTCTTCAGGTGAATGTCCTCATGACACCACCTGTGAAGAACAGAAACCCCAGATCAAATTCTTCATATGGACCAAATTCTTCACATGGATCAAATTCCTCAACTATATCAAAGTCCTCATATGATTATCATCGTGCTAACAACTCTGTGTCGCAGGGTAGAGATAAGGGTTATGAATATGTGCATTATTCTTCAAACCATTATGTTCATAATTCCTCAAGGAATTACTCTGCTTATTCATATGCTTACCCTAACCCCTCTTATGTGAAGCAAAATGGTTTGGCATCTTTGCCACCTTTCTCATATGGTGCTTGCAGAATGATGATCTCTTTGCCACCCCTCCAGATGTGGGTGGTGAAGAAAAAGAACTAATCCCTTCTGCAGGGTCAGGTCTCCAGACGTGCTTTAACGTCTGAAGAATTTGCTGGGGACCTGACGAAAGTGCCTGAAATGATGCAGGCAAATCATGATGAAATGAACTTTCATTTCACACGTCCTAATACTGCTATATCTGTTTACTGCTTGATGAAATTCATCTGATGAACTTGATATCATATTCTTCACTGATGAAGCATATGAGATTGTAAGTTACACTAATTCATCTGCAGGATGATCAACCCAAAACCACTGAATGGGTCCTCGATAGTGGATGTACAAATCACATGACTGGTGACAAGAATCTATTGATGGATGCTCCCTTATCACCGTCACCTCTGAAGCATATCATCTTTGCTGACAAAGGCAAAAGTCAGGTATTGGGTCTTGGTAAGGTTGCTATCTCTAAGGATAAGCACATGGACAAAGTCATGCTTGTTGAGTCCTTAGGATACATTCTCATGTCAGTCTCAATGCTTTGTGATCTTGATATGGTTGTTGTCTTCAGCAAATATCGCTGTGTTGTGATTATGGAAGCTGACAATTCCAAAGTCTTCGAAGGCTTTAGGAGAGGAGATCTGTATATTGTTGATTTCTCTACAGGACCACAACCAGCCGTATGTCTACTTGCAAAAGCTTCAGAAGGCTGGCTATGGCAGCGACGACTTGGTCATGCAGGCATGAGGAATTTGAACACGCTTGCGAAGAAGAAGCATGTCATTGGCATTGAGAATGTCAAATTCCTCAAGGATCACTTATGCGGAGCATGTGAAGCTGGAAAAATGACCAAGGCCAAGCATCCAGCGAAGACTATCATGACCACCACCCGTCCATTCGAATTGCTTCACATGGACCTCTTCGGACCTAATCATTACTCAGCAGTCACTAATGATGCATCTCTATATGGTTTTGTCATTGTTGATGATTATTCTCGATATACATGGGTACACATTGTTACTTACAAACATGAAGTGCAGGAAGTCTTCAAACGATTTTCCACGAGGGCTTCAACCAACTTTGGTGTGAAGATCAAGCATATCAGAAGTGACAATGGAACTGAGTTCAAGAATTCCGGTCTTGATGCATATCTTGATGAACTTGGTATTACTCATGAGTTATCTGCTCCCTATACTCCTCAGCAGAATGGCATCATGGAGCGCAAGAACAGAACTCTTGTTGAGATGGCTTGCACTATGCTTGATGAATACAAAACGCCTCAGCGTTTTTGGATTGATGCAATTGATACTGCTTGCCACATCATCAATAGAGTATATCTTCACAAATTCTTCAAGAAGACTGCCTATGAACTCCTCACTGACAAGAAACCCAATGTGAGTTATTTCAAAGTCTTCGGTGCTAAATGTTGGATTAGAGATCCTCACCACAACTCTAAATTTGCACTGAAAGCACATGAAGGTTTTATGCTTGGTTACGGAAAGGACTCGCACACCTACAGAGTCTTCAACATTGTTCTTCACAAGATTATTGACATTGTAGATGTGCGGTTCGATGAAACTAATGGCTCGCAAAGAGAGCACCAACCTTCTGTGTTAGATGAACCAGCACCTGAAGATGCTATCAAGCTCAAGGCAACTGAGGATGTCATTCCGACTGAAGAATCTGCTGAAGAATTCATTCCTGTTCATGAAGAACGTCGAGCTGATGCACCTGAAGAACATGATGAGGAAAATGGTGCTGAAGAAAATGCTAATCAAAATCCTCAGCGACAACCAACTCATCCACGTGTTGCAAAAGAAGTGCAAGTGGAGAAGATCATCGATGACATTAGCGCACCAGGTCCTCTCACATGCTCAAACGCATCACATTTATCTAACTTTTGTGGGCACTATGCTTTTGTCTCTATCACAGAGCCCACTAAGGTAGATGAAGCATTTCTGGAGCCGGAGTGGATTCAGGCTATGCAAGAAGAATTACATCAGTTCGAGCTGAACAATGTCTAGGAATTGGTCAATCGCCCAGATCCTCGCAAGCATAATATCATTGGCACAAAGTGGATCTACCGCAACAAGCAAGATGAAAATGGTATTGACTTCGATCACAAGGTATACCGCTCCATGATTGGTTCCTTGTTGTACTTATGTGCATCTAGGCCAGATATAATGCTTAGTGTTTGCATGTGTGCCCAATTTCAAGCTGCACCGAAGGAATCACACCATAAGGCTGTGAAGCATATTCTTCGATATCTAGCTCACACACCAACACTAGGATTATGGTACCCCAAGGGCTCTGCTTTTGATCTCATTGGATATTCTGACTCTGACTATGCTGGTGATCGTGTGGACCACAAGTCAACATCTGGCACTTGTCATTTCCTCAGACGATCTTTGGTCTGTTGGTCCTCGAAGAAACAGAACTGCGTATCACTGTCTACTGCTGAAGCTGAATACATTGCTACCGGCTCATGCTGTGCTCAACTGCTTTGGATGAAGCAAACCCTCAAGGACTATGGCGTCAACGTGAAGAATGTGCCTCTCCTCTGCGACAATGAGAGTGCCATCAAGATTGCTCACAACACAGTTCAGCACTCGAAGACTAAGCACATCCAGATTCGTCATCATTTTCTTCGTGATCATGTGTTGAAGGGCGACATCTCCATCGAGCATGTGAAGATTGAAGAACAGCTAGCTGATATCTTCACTAAGCCCTTGGACGAAAACAGATTTAGCAAGTTGCGGTGTGAGCTAAATATCTTAGAATCTTTGAATGTTCTTTGAAAAGGACACACATCCTAACCCTTATGCAGAATTGATGATTTAGATGTGCAACACATGAAGAAACGTTTTTCTTCAATCAATGAAGAATAACACTCTAAGTGTGAAGAAATTAATGAAGAATTTGATTCTCAGAACCCTACGACAATTGTACGCGGTGTCTGAAATCATCATTCTTATACGGTTGGTCACGCCACCACAAAAAGTTGAAAATCTTCAATTTGAGTTTTTCCTCATTTTTGAAAGTCTTCAGTTTTTCAAATTCTTCAACTTTGCAAAATCTTCACTATTTCCGTCGTTTTTCTTCATTGGCTATATATATATATATGAGTTTATGTCCTCTACAGCATTCACTTATTGCTATCTTCAAGTTGTGATTTCTGCTAAGTGAATGTGATCGGACCCTTCCCCCTCTATGCTACACTCAACCCAATCTATTCACAAATTCTTCCTGTGCGTTCTATTTGAAACTCGTTCAAAGTCTTCACTGTGTCCTTGTCAGCTGAAGAAATTGCGAACGAAACTTTAAAACAAATCTTATCCAGATTTTCGGTTTTACCGCTCAAATCGTTCTGCATCCCACGATGCATTATTTTATTCACCCACGATCTTACACGATCTCATCTGCACAGTACGTGGGTGACACATCTCGCATGAATAAGAAAGGGCAGGGGCATGTTCGTCCCAAAATCTTCGGGTGAACAGTTTTTACCGTGGCTATAAATACCCCTCTCCCCTTCATTACTTCATTTACTCCGCTCGGTCGCTGTCTCTCGCTCGAGCTCTCCTCAAACCCTAGCGCCGCCGCTACTCCATCGCCGCCGGTGAGGAAGATCTTCACTATCTCGACCTCGTTGCCGTCGTACTCGCGTCGGCTGCGGAAATCTTCACTCCGCCGCCGCCGTAGCCGTCTTCCTCTGCCAAGTTAGGGCGTGGGAGATCTAACTTGACGAACTTCATCGCTGTTCATCTTTGTTCGTCGTGTTCTTCAGTTCGGGTAATTAAAAGTCACTTTTATTACTCGCTTTGATTCTCAAACTTTTCTGAAAATCTTCAAAGGTGTTTTATTCTTCAAATCTTCACATATGAACACCTCACACACTGTATGCTCTTGATCCATCTCTCTAAGCACTCATTTCTTCAACATTCCTCAATTGTGCGGATTTTCGATCTATACAACTCTGGAACCTAAGACAAGAACGCTTAGTGAAATTCCTCAAGGCTCAACTGGTCAAATTCCTCAAACTTGTCTTTTCGAAAAATCTTCTGAGAACGCATATGACCTCTCCAAATTCCTCGCACCTACACTCTGTTCACAGGTACTCATGTCCGCTGCTGAATCACTAGGTTCTCATCAACTTAACTCATTTGCAGCGTTCCTCGAAGAAAAACTGCATACTTCTTCAGAGTGTTCAATTGTTCAAATTCCTCATCTGAAGAAAATGGCTGAAGGAAAGAGACCGCAGAAAGGAGGAAAGAAACCGGAGGTCATGACTGCTTTCGAGATCCCTGATGAAATATACAAGGATTATTGCACACCTGATGAAGCCAAGTTTGGCAAAGAAAACAAGAATTAGCGCAAAGTGCGCATTCAGAGGATTGAACGAAGATGGGCACGAGAATGGAGGGAATATCGATATGTTACTCCAAAGTACATGAAGAAATTCGCCTTAAATCCTCCATGCCCAAGAGCTCCATTGGCACCTGGCCAAGTCGCTGATCCCACTAGCATCAAAAGTGGTGAAGACTTTCCTGAAGAATGGGCTAGGCGCCAAGCAAAATTGGCAAGACAAGCCAAGGAGGCAGTGAGGAAATTTAATGAGGATTCTGCTGCTACTGCTGCCGCTGAGACCTCGGACAAGCTGAGGAAATCAATGCCGAAGAAGCCTGCTCGCAAGCCAAGTGCTTCACCATCAGCGCCCTCACAGCCAAGTTCCTCAGCCGTGCCCTCACGGCAAATTCCTCAGACTACCGCTGCTCCACCAAAGTCCTCAGCAGCTCCCTTCAAGTCCTCAACTCCTGTGCATCTGGCTACATGTCAAAGGACTCAGGGTTTCTCAATTGCTTCTGGTGTCTCAGCGAGTTCCTCAGCTGCACCAATGTCCTCATCAGGCCCCACTCTGCTGAAGACAAAAGCAACAGCTGGACGCGGTCCTCGGCCAAGTCCAAGAAAGAAACAGGTTGGTTTCCAAGTGCCCACTGATGATGAGGCTTCCGATGAAGAACTTGCAGAAATCATCAGAGACAGACAAGCAAAGGCCGCCAGAGCCAATGGAACACCTGTGCCCCTGCTTCTGTATCCGAAGAAGATCCTCGACTATATTGACTTATGCCATAAGGATCCAAACACTCCAATGCCTGATCTACCTCTGACTGCTGGTCAAAGTCATATGTTGACCCATTTCATCTCTCAAGAGAAATGGAAGTTTGAAAAGGCTCGTGAGATAAAGAGAGCACAAGCTAGAAAGGAGAAACTTCTAAAGAAGAATGTTGTTAGACTGACACCTGAAGAACTTCTCAAGGCTCAATCTGAGATCCAAGCCCTCAACAAGGACTTCGATGCATACAATGCTGATTGGCAAGGAGCCAAAGTGAGATTCGTCAATTTGACGAAGAAAATGACAACTGTTGCAGCCCCATCGCAATAAGAAAATCCTCAAGCTGCAGACTCTGCTCAGCCTGCTGAAGAACATGGCAGCACTGCTGATGACTTTCAACCTGCTGATGAGAATACAAGTTCTAGGGCTGATGACTCCATTCCAGCCGCTGAAGAAATTCCCAGGGCATCCACTAGTGGTGCGCCTGAAGAAACTGAAGAGATCAGGGGAACTGCACCTGTTGCGCCTGAAGAAAATGAACCCAGTCCTCAGCTCCTCCTGCGCCAACACCAACTCCAATTCTTCCTTCTGCTTATGAAGTGAAGAAGACCAAGGCTGCAGAGCGAGCTGCAGTGAAGAAAAGGAAGGCATCAGCTGCGTCAAATTCTTCGGCCGCAAAGAAAATGAAGCCAATGACCAGCTCGCTTGAAAATCCTATTGATGCCATTCCGCTTTCCTCCATGTCATCCAAGGAAATTGTTCCCTATGGAGAAGACTACAAGATCCCAAGCGGATCTGATGAAGAAAATCATTCTGTTGCTACCTCAGAGCAGTTTGATGAAGAAATTGAAGTGGAAACATTCCCTTCAACGCCAGTCGTTTCCTCACCTATGCCTCAGTTCACAGCTGAAGAGGCTGGTGTTGAGGAAATTGAAAAAGAAGATGAAGATGTGGATATTGGATGCACTACACCAGTGATGAACGATGACTTTTGGGAAAATCATCGTCCCAATACTCCTCTCTTCACTCCTATTCAACAAATTCCTCAGTCCCCGGCTACAACGGTTCAAATGGGCTCTGAAGAAACTCATCCCACATCGTCTGTTCATGAAGAAATTCCAGCCGCTAGTGCTGAAGAACCTGCTGTTGCTGATCCCCAAACTGCACCAGAAGAGGAACCAGAAATTCCTCAGCCTGAAGCACCTGAGATCGTCATTCCTGGGGTTGTGCTACAAATCACTGACACTCCTCTGCCCAAACCAAAGAATCCGTTCTCTAGCAAGCAAAAATTCAAGGCTGAAGACTTCTTTTTTGAGCATGTGTTCTTCACTGATTACAATCCATATGACTCTACTCGCATAAGGAAGAGACGTTTCTGGACTGCTACTCAAGCCGACTTCTATTCCTCAGTGCTCTTTGACAAGGACAAAATCTTCGATCATGAACATATTCCTCATGTGGATATGGAATCTCTGCCGTGCTTCAAGCCGGTCCTCCGAGTTATTCACGATGCAGGACTACTGAATTTCTGCACTGATATCTGTGATTTGAATGAAGAACTCATTCTTCAGTTCTATGCCACTTTGCATATCACCGGAGATGCTGAAGATGTCAATTCATGGGTGCTGGATTGGATGACAGAAAACACTCACTATAAGGCACCAACAACTGAATTGCTTCGTGTCCTTCCTCTTGATCCTCCCCATGCCAGTGCACGTTGCATCTATAATGACCGCGAACTGACAGATCATTATATGAAAGTGCTCATGAAGCCTTTGAAGCCAGGGCAGGCCCCACGAACCAAATTCCTCGTCAAGGAATTGCTATATGTGCCTCGGACTGTCTATCGCATCCTGACAAAGACAATGAGTCCTATCAAAGACCATGACTCAAATGATGAAGATGTCGTTGGCATCATGAAGAATATGCTTTTTAACATCATTCATGGCGTTCCCGTCAACTTCCATGATTTCTTCATGAGGACTCTGACTAATGTTGCTATGTCACCTTTTGAGCTGAAGCCCTATGCGCCTTGGATTATGAGATTCATAAGGGCAAGATCTTCACTGAATTACAAGGCTGACACTCTGAACCATGGTAGCTACTTGCCGCCCATTGAAGTCCTCAAGCGACCAGTTTCATCATTTGATGATAAGGGCAAGGCAGCTGCTGTGATCGATGAAGGCACTCGTCCATTGGATGGTCAATTCCGTCTAGCTACATCTTACTCCACCAATGACGATTCTGCAACACATGACACTGCCACAAATACATCAGCCAAGCAAAAGCCTCAAGCAACAGCACCCAGGGTGATGACTGACCGTGAGTTACTCCTCAGTCTTCATCAGAAGGTTGATCGCAATCACAAATGGGTGAAGCCTCAGTTTGCTGCAACTCTTCACAACATGACCTCAACCCATAATGCAGTGAAGAAAAATCAGTATCACCTTCATGAAACCCTCAACCGCACCTGGGCTGTTCTCACTCATGTATATTCCGCGGAAGAACTGAAGACTATGGGTCTCCAGGAAGCATTTGACTGGTCTGCACCACCTCCGAAGAAATTCAAGAGAGTCAAAGTTCCTGATCTGGTGGCGAGTTCTTATTCTTCATCGCGTGAAACTGATGAGCATGAAGATTTGGACGACACTGCAGAAGGCCCTACTTCAACGAACAACCCCGACAACATTGGCGCTCCTCCATCGACTTGAATTTCTTCAGGGGCGTTAGTCCTCAGTTTCGATCCTTTTGGTCATTTGATGACAAAGGGGGAGAAATCTGAGTTAGTCTTCAAGCGGGTTTATATTATGGGCGTTTTTTTAAGTTACAACTCTCGTTCTTCCGAAACCTTTTATTGGATCGAGTTGTAATCTTAAATCCGATGGTACCCTAATACTTTTGAACGGTGCATTGTGCTCTGACTTTGATGCACTATGCTCTGATACTTTTGATGTGTTATTCTGCATGCTTATTCCTCGTTAATATTATTGCACGCATGCTGAATCTCATAAGGCACCATATTTCATCATGCATTTCAAATTCTTCATATTATATATCAAATGCGTGTATGAATTACAAGATATAGGGGGAGATCTCCATGATTCAATTCTTCAAATGTGCTTGCCTCAAAAGCAAATTCCTCACTATGCACATATTCAGGGGGAGTTCTTCTATATCTTGCAATAAAATTCCTCAATATCAGTATTTACACTTCATATGTTAATCCCCGTTGAAAACTTAACCTATGTTGTCATCAATCACCAAAAAGGGGGAGATTGTAAGTGCATCTAGTGCCCCTTAGTGATTTTGGTGTATTGAAGACTTATAGGTTAAGTGACTGATGCGTTTGTGAGTGTACATGGGTCTATAAGTCTATGAGGAGTTTGATATTTACAGAGAAAGTCGACCCCTAAAAATGAAGTTCTTCGACTGAAGACTTTGATATTCTGAAGACTTTCTGAAGACTTTGAAAGTGAAGAAATTGGTGTGACCTTGAAGACTTGGTATTCATTCGAGAAATATGAAGCGTGAACACTTTTGTTTTCGTAGTTCCATTTTCTCTTTATTGAGTCATAGGAAACACCGTACTGTTAAAGGGGGTCGAGGAAATACTAAGGAAAAATTTCCATGTGATGCTCAACTCAAAATCCTACACCTACCAATCCCTTCGAGTGAAGCCATTGGAAATCTCATACAGTTCAGTCAATTTCTTCAGTGACAGAGACACAGTTCTTCTGGTCACTGAGGACTTTGCTCTGACTGAGGAGTTAGGAATTCGCCAGTGCGAATTGCCTACACAGTGAGGGACATGATAGCCCTAAGGAATTTGAGAGTCAAATTTCCGACCGTTGATGTGCTGCGTGCCGGCTGTCCAAAATATCTTATCCACCTAACGGTCATATCATTGAAGGGCGTTTATGTCTTATCATGTCGGGCTGCTCTCTAGGCTATAAATAGCCGCCCCCTACAACCACTAGCTGGTTGGCTGCTCCGAGAGAACTTGACACTTGTCATCTGAGAGCAACCCATCCTCCGAGGACTTTGAGCAAAAATCATCAAGTGAGGAAAATCCCAAAACCAAACCCCGCACAAACCCAAAGTGATTGAGCATCACTGAAGAAATTGATCCTGCGTGGATCCGATGCTTGTTACCTTTGAAGACTGTGCTTCTTCCAGACGGTTAGGCGTCAAGGTCTAGAGCATCCAAGAGGAATTATGGATTGCCGAGTGACCAAGTCTGTGAAGGTTTGGAAGTCACCTGAAGACTTACCACGAGTGATTGGACGAGGCCTGCGTGGTCTTAGTTCAAGGAGAATACGGTGAGGACTGGGTGTCGTGAGTTGCGGCTTAGAGACTGGGTGTCCAGGACTGCGTGTCCTCGAGTTTAAATACTCAGCCGCTCCAACCAGATGTACAACTGAGACAGCAGTTAGAACTGGTTTACCAAATCATTGTCTTCACCAACTAACTGTTTCTATTTCCTCAACTCTTTCATTTCCTCATTACTGTGTTGTATGTTGTTCATATCTGTGCTTGAAGACTTTGACTGAAGACTTTCACAAATTCCTCAGTTCAATTTATTCAGTCTGTCCGTCTTCATCTTGTTATCCTGTGTTTACGCTTTCTGTACTCTGTGCTAGTCTTCATTTCATCATGATGACTATGTTTGTATCCTATTATGTTTACTTCTGAGTACTTATTCCGCTGCAAGTAGTTCTTCGCTAAGGAATTTCCTCACTAGCAAATTCCTCAGTGAAGAATTCATAAAAATCGCCTATTCACCCCCCTCTAGTCGATATAACGCACTTTCAGGAGGGCCGTTGGTTTGCTCACAACTACGGTCCCACAAGCGACTGAAAACACAAGACGAAGGGCGTTCCATTCAGCGAGCGACGTGGAGGGTCCAACGTGCCGGGGTGCAACACGAACGCGACAAGAGCGATGTACAGTCAAAACCGATTGACTGGTCATCACCGGAACCACTATTCCACCAGAACCTTCACTGCTCGGCCTACGCCAGCCACTGCCCCAAAATGACACCTCCTCTACTGCCCATTCCCCAACCGTTCGATCCCCTAGCCCGCATCAAAGAGTCCCCTAGTTCTCCGGAAAGTCATGGTGCACCGCAACATCACGTACTACAAGATGCTCACGTCGGAGCGCCCAATAGAAATTGCAACTATTGTCGGCGCCACAGACCTCCGTTTCAAAACTCGCTTTGAGGCAGGCCAATCCCTGAGGTCTCTAGAGACAAGCTCCAAGGAGGAGGAAGCCGATCCAACATTATTGGTGGAGGTCACGGCACAGAACACCCCTGACGCATATGAGACGATGGACATCGACTTCGTGTCGGTGTCCAGGTCCCCCATGTTGCAGGTGAACCAGCGGTTCAACCTGGCGATCCTAAAGGAGGACCGGGAGGTGGAGGTTCAACTCGACGCGGAGCGCGCGGATGCCGCTGCCATCGAGGCCCTCCTACAGGCAGAACCGCATGTCGTTGATATGAACCGGGCAGCAGAGGCTCAACTTGGCGCGGAACATGTGGATGCCGCTGCCATCGAGGCTCCCCTGCAGGCGGAACCAGACGTTCTGGACTTGAACCGGGCGGCGGATGCTCAACTTGACGTGGAGCGCATGGATGCCACTGCCATCAAGGCCCTCCCGTAGGCGGAACCGAACGTCCTGGACTTGAACCGGGCGATGCTCGCATCCGTGCAGAGCGCCCGCACGCTCCGCGTGAATGAGTAGCTGGAGGCCGAGTGTCGATGTCAAAACCGGCGGATCTCGAGTAGGAGGTCCCGAACTGTGCGTCTAGGTGGATGGTAACAAGAGACAAGGGACACGATGTTTTTACCCAGGTTTGGGCCCTCTCGATGGAGGTAAAACCCTACTCCTGCTTGATTCATATTGATGATATGGGTAGTACAAGAGTGGATCTACCACGAGATCAAGGAGGCTAAACCCTAGAAGCTAGCCTATGGTATGATTGTTGTTATTGTGTCCTACGGACTAAAACCCTCCGGTTTATATAGACACCGGAGAGGGCTAGGGTTACACAGAGTTGGTTACAAAGGTAGGAGATCTACGTATCGGTATCGCCAAGCTTGCCTTCCACGCCAAGGAAAGTCCCATCCGGACACGGCACGAAGTCTTCAATCTTGTATCTTCATAGTCTTGGAGTCCGACCGATGATGATAGATTGGCTATCCGGACACCCCCTAGTCCAGGACTCCCTCAGTAGCCCCTGAACCAGGCTTCAATGATGACGAGTCCGGCACGCATATTGTCTTCGGCATTGCAAGGCGGGTTCCTCCTCCTAATAATTCATAGAAGATTGTGAACACCAGGATAGTGTCCGGCTCTGTAAAATAAATTCCACATACCACCGTAGAGAGAATAATATCTACACAAGTTCAATCTAGTGACGTACCCAGTGGTGTGACGTCACACCACAACCAAGCCTTTACTTGAATCGTTTTTATTATACCACATCAGCATGTTTAGCGAAGCGGTTTCCTTGGCACGTCTTGTCGAAGCAGAGATCGTGTTCCCCTTATTCCGGGATCCTCATCAATACGGGTGTGGGTAACCCAACCGCGCTTATTGCCACGCCCCCTCGATCGAAGGCGAGTCCCAAACGGCCACGGGGACGGCTCTTGGTATTCTCCCTCTTTATAATGAGACCAAGGCCCATTCCTTTTCTTCAATACTCAATCGAACCCGCCCCTCGCCCCGAGTTCCAACACCCAGGGCTCCAGATTCGAGCACTTCGGACCTTCGACAATGTCCGGCTCTGACCTACAGGGCCGGTGGATGCCCTCCTCCGTCACGGAAGAGGACGTGCTAAAGCTGAGAGAAGCTAGGTACTTAACCTATGAGATTTCGCATAGGTTGCCTGCCCAAGGGCAACTCATTCCTACTCCCGAGCCTGGCGAGAGCGTCGTGTTCGTGTCTCACCTCCATCGGGGTTTAGGCTTCCCGATGGATCCCTTCGTGAGGGGGCTCATGTTTTACTATGGATTGGAATTCCACGACTTGGCTCAGAAGTCCATTCTCCACATCTCATCATTTATTGTCGTCTGCGAAGCCTTCCTCTGCACTACCCCTCACTTCGGTTTGTGGCTCAATACCTTCAACGTGGAGCCGAAGATGATTGAGGGGTGTCAGGCAGAGTGCAGCGGGGCGGTTGTAAGCAAGAGGGCCGATGCTCCATGGCCCGAGGGCTCTTTTTAGGAGGAGCTCGGCTTGTGGCAACACGAGTGGTTCTATATCACCGCTCCCAGGGGCAGCAGGCAGAGGCCGCCGCCCGCCTTTTGCTCGGGACCTCCACAACGGCTGACGTCATGGGTCAACAAAGGGCTTGAGTGGGGGCCGCCCAAGGACGTACCCCTATTGCAGGGCCGGATTCGAGACCTCCAAGAGAGGGAGATCAATCTGGTCGTGGTGACACAGGTTATGCTAATTCGGCATCTTCTGCCCTGCAAACGTCGCCCCCTCCGCCTGTGGGCATTCAATCCGGAGGGACCACAAGCTCTCCAACACTTCATGGGTACGACACCCGTGGAGATGTACAAACTGTTCTTCGGATCACAAGAGATGTGTCCGGACATGACCGAGGACGCCGGCCTAAGCTGCAATCGCCCGGATACTCAAGTAAGTAGTCCTGTGTCCGGACATATCGTCCGTTTATTTATCATAGTTTTGCCTTTTAACCATCTATCCCTCGAACAGGAGTGGACAGCGAAAGCAAAACGGATACGGTGTCCGGCCTGCCTCCCGGAGACCACGCCGGATCCTGTGTTAGTCAAGATGTTGGAGGTTGCGCCTTCAGAAGAGGGCGAAGGAGAAAACAGGAAAACTACCGCCTCTACTAAGGAGGCTCTTAAGAAAGGGGGGATCGAGAATCCCTCCTTCCAGGGGGAGAAGAGGACCGCTTCCGAAGATCCGGAGGCCAAGGCCTCAAAGCGGGGGAAGAAATCTTCACCAGATGGTCCTGCGCCAGGAGAAACCCCGGCTGCACCATCTCCCCAGGGGAATTAGCCCTCCAGCGAGCCGTGAGTAGAAAAAAGGGAGTTTTGTAATACGGACATCCCTATTTTGTTTCTGAGGATAACTGAAGTTTTTTACCTTGTAGTTCGGATCTCCGCCCTTCTCAGCTGAGCTCATCTTCGGGGGATCTTCGTCCGGAGATGATGGAGAGCGAGATGCCTCCATCTGCCGCGCCGTCAGGCGGGGCGGACGACCCTGAGGTGTCGTCGCGGAGGGTCTCCCCGAGTCCGGCGGGGCCAGAGAGTGCGGCACCAACTAGTGTGCGGCCGGGGGAGCTGAAGGATTTACTCAAGAGGGAGTCTATCTCAGAAGATCACCGTACATTCATGAGTACGGTGATTTAGAGGATTTCATCCGCTGAGAGAGGGTTGCATGAGGCCGTCAGAAGTTTACTGACGGGGTTTGAGGTACGTAAAAATGACATACCTTTTGACAGTTTTGCAGATAGAGTGCACCCTGTATAGATAGTAGCCCCTGAGACTCGGTATGTTGTCGAAAGTGACAGCATGCCGAGGATCATAATCTCAGTTGTAAAATGCCGCCTTTCCTATACAGGTGGCGGAACGTTCGATGGCCAGCCGGACTGATAGAGTTGCCGAACTGAAGCGGCAACTAGACGTTGCGCATGCGGACATCGCGCTGGTTAATAAGCGACTTGACGAGTCACAAGGTGGGTGGTTTCTCCGCGATCACCTGGTGAGGGAGCTGATGCCCATGTCTTACAACATGTATGCTTGATGCAGATGGTGCCGCTGCTTTGGAGGACCTTCGGGTAGAGCTTGCTCAAGCTAAGGAGCAAGCTAGAAGGAGTGATGCGGCTGCCTCGAAGGCAGTCAAAGAGCTAAAAGCCGAAAAGGCTGCTCACTGCTGAAGCAGGGAGGAGATGGACGGAATGGCCGTGAAGCTGAAGGATGCTACCGACCGCTATGAAGTTCTTGAAAGGGAACGCCGAGCGGAGCAAGAGGGCCTGAAGAAGGCCACCGCCGAAGCCAAGGATGCCCGTTCTGCAATGCGGGCTATAAAGGAGGAGCTGCGTCAAGCCGAAGACATTGCGGCTAGAAAGCCCTTCTTTCTGCATAGGAAGTTCATGGATCCGAAGTATGCTCAGTTGGGCCAGTTGTGGGGTGCGGAGGATCCTTATCTGAATTGGGCGGCGAGTGCGGCGGATGCAGTCGTGCACTTCTGAAGCCAAAACGATCACGAAATGGAAGAGCTTTTTTGGTCTCAATTCCATAGTCTGGAGCGCCCCCTTCCGCTAACCGATCGGTTGGCTGAGCTGAATAGATTGTCCGGATTTGCCATGACAGATGTGGTGGCTTATCTGTGGCCGAAAAGGCCCAAGCCGAAGAGTTATTTTGGCTTAGTGCATCAATTCCTTCGGGAGGTGCCGCATATCAAGGCGATGAAGCGGTCGGCATGCATAGAGGGTGCATGGATGGCTCTCACCCGTGTTAAGACATACTGGGCGGAGATGGATGCCACCGCTGTTGTATCCCGGGGTTCGGACAAATGCCGGTTACCCGCCGAGCACTATTTTGAGGAAGTCCTGCAGGGCGCTCGTTTAATAGAGTCGCAGTGCTCGAAAAACGTTATGTTTAAATGACATGTATGATTTGTAAAACCATATTTATAATATAAGGTCTTTTTATAATTGTGCGTTCAAGTATTGAAATTTCTCCTGTGCGGCCGTTAATGTATATGTATATATAACCTGAAAGATGGCAGTCTTCGGCTTCAGCCCCCACGCACATAGTGCGGGGGTGTTTGCAAAAAAGCACATTTTCACACTTAATCCAGCGTCTTGGTCCTGTGAAGGAGGTGGTAGCGTAGCAAACGAGGCAAACGGACTATAATGCTTTATCACTTTCACTTAGCCATAGGAGTTCGAAGGTGGGGCTACGATATAGCCCCTGGGGGCACTACGCTCTTCCAAATTCGGAACGCGTGTATGCCTGACCGGGAAACGGCCCTTCGTCAAAGCGGAGGAATTCTAGACATTCCTGTAGTCGATCGAGTGGTTGACCAGTCTCTCGTTATATCATGATAGTCAGCTTTCGGCTTTCTCTACTGAGGTGCTCGCCAAGCCGAACCGGGGCACAACGCTGTAGTTCTCCTGGTGCCGCGTTAGCCGATAATACGGAACGTAAGGCAGCAAAACACAAGAGCCGGGCAAACCCAACATTTGACCAAAGACATGATTCGGAGCTGATGCATATAAGGCCCAACTCGAGACGCCGAACACTCCCTAAGGTATTCGGTCTTTATGAAAACGGGCAGAACGATGCCCTAAGCCCCTAGTGCCCAGGTACGCGCGAAATCTTCTGACGCGGCCGATGCCAAAACGTCAGCCTCCTCCTCGGTTGTGGTAAGAAACCGGGGGATGTGTATCAACAAGAGACAGTAAAAAAGGTTTTTGCAGGGTCTTAATCTGAAAAGAATCCTTGCAACGGGTCCCTGCTGCATGTCTGTGCCTGTGTCTCCGTTGTGCTGTATCCTGGACGGGTGTAGCACGTGGTTCGTCTGTAAAAGAGAAGAACTTAGTTTGGAAAGATATCGTGCAAGAAATGTATTTAAAATAGAGTATGATAAAAAATGAGTAAAGTTGAGCTTTATTGGCTCTCATTGTTCGTGCTCGCAGCCCCTTGTAAAGGGGTATGCGGCTAGTAAGCCCCTAGTTTATTTATGCCGGACTCGCCTAACCGTGTCCGGGGTCTGAATGACCTGTTTTGTAGGCGCTTTGATAAGCAAGGCCAGATTAGTGTGTGGCTGTCAAGGCAGTCCCACGTTCTTGCGTGGTCGAGGAACACTCGCAGTTGCCTTTTAATGAGATGATGCCGCGTGGACCGGCCATTTTAAGTGTAAGAGACGCGTAATGCGGTATTGCGTTAAAGCGGGCGAAAGCTTCGCGTCCCAATAGTGCTTGATGGCTACTTTTAAATGGGGCGATATGGAAGATTAGCTTTTTGCGACGGAAGTTGTCGGATGAACCGAACACAACTTCTAGTAGTAAGGAGCCCGTGCAATTGGCGTAAGGGCCTGGCGTCACTCCTTTAAAGGAAGTGCTGCTATGGTGAATTTTGGTAGGGTCTATCCCCATTCTGCGGATTGTGTCCGGATATAGCAGGTTTAAATCACTGCCGCCATCCATTAGGACTTGTGTAAATTGTAGTCCGTCGATTATGGCCTTCAAAATCAGAGCAGTCCTTCCTGCATTTTGAATACTTCTGGAGTAATCCTGATGGTCGAAAGTGATTGGTTTTGACATCCAATTTCGGGACTCCGCTGGGGTGGACCGTGCGACGCGTATTTTAGTAGGTGCCGCACTATTTTTCCTTGCTATCACTTGAAGTGAGTTCACTATTTTGACTTCTTGTGGGAAAGTGTTCTGTTTTCCGGCGCTCTGGTTGTGGGGTTCGTCATCGTCTTCGCTTGGTGTGTCGAGCCCCTTGTGTTCGGCGTTCAGTTGGCCGTACTGCTTGAAGACCCAACAATCTCTGTGGGTATGGTTTGTAGGCTTCCCGGGGGTACTGTGGATTTGGCATATCCTATCCAAAATTTTGTTTAGGTTGGATAGCTCGTCACTGTTGTCCTTAAGAGGTAGTGTTTTGTTATTCGGCCGAGAGCTTTTGAACCCAGCGTTGACCGCCGTGCTATTTGGGCCATTTTCCTTATTCCTGCACTGATCTTTTCTGCGCCGTGACTTCCCATTTCCATCTCTGACCTCGGATGTACTCGGGTCACTGGTGCTGCATCTTGCCAGCCAGCTATCCTTTCCCGCGCAAAAGCGGGTCATGAGGCTCATTAGTGCGGCCATTGTTCTTGGTTTTTCCTGGCCGAGGTGCCTGGCGAGCCATTCATCTCGGACATTTTGTTTAAAAGCTGCTAAGGCTTCGGCGTCCGGACAGTCGACTATTTGGTTCTTTTTGGTGAGGAACCTGCTCCAGAATTTGCATGCTGACTCTCCGGGCTGTTGAGTTATGTGACTTAAATTGTTTGCATCCTGAGGGCGGATGTCGGTGTCAAAACCGGCGGATCTCGGGTAGGGGGTCCCGAACTGTGCGTCTAGGCGGATGGTAATAGGAGACAAGGGACACGATGTTTTTACCCAGGTTCGGGCCCTCTCGATGGAGGTAAAACCCTACTCCTGCTTGATTGATATTGATGATATGGGTAGTACAAGAGTGGATCTACCACGAGATCAAGGAGGCTAAACCCTACAAGCTAGCCTATGCTATGATTGTTGTTCGTCCTATGGACTAAAACCCTGAGGTTTATATAGACACCGGAGAGGGCTAGTGTTACATAGAGTCGGTTACAATGGTAGGAGATCTACGTATCGGTCTCGCCAAGCTTGCCTTCCACGCCAAGGAAAGTCCCATCCGGACACGGGACGAAGTCTTCAATCTTGTATCTTCATAGTCTTGGAGTCCGGCCGATGATGATAGTTCGGCTATCCGGACACCCCCTAGTCCAGGACTCCCTCAGTAGCCCCTAAACCAGGCTTCAATGACGACGAGTCCGGCGCGCACATTGTCTTCGGCATTGCAAGGCGGGTTCCTCCTCCGAATAATTCATAGAAGATTGTGAACACCAGGATAGTGTCCGGCTCTGTAAAATAAATTCCACGTACCATCGTAGAGAATAATATTTACACAAGTTCAATCTGCTGACTATTTTGTGGCGTGATGTCACACCACTACCAAGCCTTTACTTGAATCGTTTTTATTATACCACCTCAGCGCGTTTAACGAAGCGGTTTCCTTGGCACGTCTTGTCGAAGCAGAGATCGTGTTCCCCTTATTCTGGGATTCCCATCAATACGGATGTGGGTAACCCAACCGCGCCCGTTGCCACGCCCCCTCCATCGAAGGCGAGTTCCAAACGGTCACGGGGATGGCTCTTGGTATTCCCCCTCTTTATAATGAGACCAAGGCTCGTTTCTTTCCTTCAATCCTCAATCGAATCTACCCCTTGCCCCAAGTTCCAGCACTAAGGGCTCCAGATTCGAGCGCTTCGGACCTTCGACAATGTCCGACTCCGACCTACAGGGCCGGTGGATGCCCTCCTCCGTCACGGAAGAGGATGTGCTAAAGCTGAGAGAAGCCAGGTACTTAACCTACGAGATTTCGCATGGGTTGCCTGCCCAAGGGCAAGTCATTCCTACTCCCGAGCCAGGCAAGAGCGTCGTGTTTGTGTCTCACCTCCGTCGGGGTTTAGGCTTCCCGATGGATCCCTTCGTGAGGGGGCTCATGTTTTACTATGGGTTGGAATTCCACGACTTGGCTCTGGAGTCCATCCTCCATATCTCATCATTCATTGTCGTCTGCGAGGCCTTCCTCCGCACTACCCCTCACTTCGGTTTGTGGCTCAATACCTTCAACGTGGAGCCGAAGATGATCGAGGGGCGTCAAGCAGAGTGCGGCGGGGCGGTTGTAAGCAAGAGGGCCGATGCTCCGTGGCCCGAGGGCTCTTTTCAGGTGGAGCTTGGTTTGTGGCAACAGGAGTGGTTCTATATTACCGCTCCCAGGGGCAGCAGGCAGAGGCCGCTGCCCGTCTTGCGCTCTGGCCCTCCACCACGGCTCACATCATGTGTCAACAAAGGGCTTGACTGGGGGCCGTCCAAGGACGTACCCCTATTGCAGGGCCGGATTCGAGACCTCCAAGAGAGGGAGATCAATCTGGTCGTAGAGATACAGGTTATGCTGATTCGGCGTCTTCTGCCTTGCAAACGTCGCCCCCTACGCCTGTGGGAATTCAATCCGGAGGGACCACGAGCTCTCCAACACTTCATGGGTATGACAACTGTGGAGATGTACAAATTGTTCTTCGGATCATAAGAGGTGTGTCCGGAATTGACCGAGGACGTCGGCTTAAGCTGCAATCACCCGGATACTCAAGTAAGTAGCCCTGTATCCGGACATACCGTTTGTTTGCATATCTTTGGTTTGCCTTTTAACCAATCGTCCTTTGAACAGGAGTGGATAGCGCAAGCAAAACTGATACGGTGTCCGGCCCCCCTTCCGGAGACCGCGCCGGATCCGGTGTTGGTCAAGTTGCTGGAGGTTGCGCCTTCAGAGGAGGGCGAAGGGGAAAACAAAGAAACTACCGCCTCTACTAAGGAGGCTTTCGAGAAAGGGGGATCGAGAATCCCTCCTTCCAGGGGGAGAAGAGGACCGCTTCCGAAGATCCGGAGGCTAAGGCCTCAAAGCGGGGGAAGAAATCTTCACCAGAGGGTCCTGCGCTAGGGGAAGCCCCGGACGCACTATCTCCCCTAAGGAATCAGCCCTCCAGCGAGCCGTAAGTAGAAAAAGGGGAGTTTTGTAATAAGGGACATCCCTATTTTTGCTTCTGAGGATAACCGATGTTTTTACCTTGTAGTTCGGATCTCCGTCCTTCTCAGCTGAGCTCGTCTTCGGGGGACCTTCGTCCGGAGATGATGGAGAGCAAGACGCCTCCATCTGCCGCACCGTCAGGCGGGGCGGATGACCCTGAGGTGTTGTCGCGGAGGGTATCCCCGAGTCCGGCAGGGCCAGAGAGTTCGGCACCAACTAGTGTGCGGCCGGGGGAGCTGAAGGATCTGCTCGAGAGGGCGTCTATCTCAGAAGATCACCGTACATTAATGAGTACGGTGATTGAAAGAATTTCATCCGCTGAGGGAGGGTTGCATGATGCCGTCAGAAGTTTGCTGGCGAGGTTTGAGGTATGTAAAAAATGACATACCTTTTGACAGTTTTGCACATAGAGTGCACCCTGTATAGATAGTAGCCCCTGAGACTCGGTATGTTGTCGAAAGCGACAGGGTGCCGAGGATCATAATCTCAGTTATTAATTCTCGCCTTTCCTATGCAGGTGGCGGATCGTCCGGTGGCCAGCCGGACTGATAGAGTTGCCGAGCTAAAGCAGCAACTCGACGTTGTGGATGCGGACATCGCGCTGGTCAATAAACGACTTGATGAGTCACAAGGTAGGTTGTTTCTCCGTGGTCACCTAGTAAGGGAGATGATGCCCACTCCTTACAACATGTATGCTTAATGCAGATGGTGCTGCTGCTGTGGAGGACCTTTGGGCAGAGAGCTAAGGAGCAGGCCAAAAGGAGTGATGCGGCTGCCTCGAAGGCAGCCGAAGAGCTAAAAGCCGAAAAGGCTGCTCACTGCTGAAGCAAGGAGGAGATGGCCGGAATGAAGGAAATATGCCCTAGAGGCAATAATAAAGTTATTATTTATTTCCTTATTTCATGATAAATGTTTATTATTCATGCTAGAATTGTATTAACCGGAAACATAATACATGTGTGAATACATAGACAAACATAGTGTCACTAGTATGCCTCTACTTGACTAGCTCATTAATCAAAGATGGTTTTGTTTCCTAACCATAGACATGTGTTGTCATTTGATTAGTGGGATCACATCATTAGAAGAATGATGTGATTGACATGACCCATTCCGTTAGCCTAGCACTTGATCGTTTAGTATACTGCTATTGCTTTCTTCATGACTTATACATGTTCCTGTAACTATGAGAATTATGCAACTCCCGTTTACCGGAGGAACACTTTGGGTACTACCAAATGTCACAACGCAACTGGGTGATTATAAAGAGTACTACAGGTGTCTCCGAAGGTACATGTTGAGTTGGCGTATTTCGAGATTAGGTTTTGTCACTCCGATTGTCGGAGAGGTATCTCTGGGCCCTCTCGGTAATGGACATCCTATAAGCCTTGCAAGCAATGTGACTAATGAGTTAGTTGCGGAATGATGCATTACGTAACGAGTAAAGAGACTTGCCGGTAACGAGATTGAACTAGGTATTGGATACCGATGATCGAATCTCGGGCAAGTAACATACCGATGACAAAGGGAACAACGTATGTTGTTATGCGGTTTGACCGATAGAGATCTTCGTAGAATATGTAGGAGCCAATATGGGCATCTAGGTCCCGCTATTGGTTATTGACCGAGAATAGTTCTAGGTCATGTCTACATAGTTCTCGAACCCGTAGGGTCCGCATGCTTAATGTTTCGATGACAGTTATATTATGAGTTTATGAGTTTTGATGTACCGAAGGAGTTCGGAGTCCCGGATGAGATCGGGGACATGACGAGGAGTCTCGAAATGGTCGAGACGTAAAGATCGATATATTGGACAACTATATTCTGAGTTCGGAAAGGTTCCGAGTGATTCGGGTATTTTCGGGGGTACCGGGGAGTTACGGGAATACGAGGAAGAAGCAATGGGCCTCATGGGCCAAGTGGTGGAAGAGAGGAGGTAGGGCGCGTGGCCCCCCTAGCCCAAACCGAATTGGACTAGGGGGCCGGCCCCCCTTTCCTTCTTCTCCTCCCTCTCCTTCCTTCTCCTTCTCCTCCCCTTCCTTCCCTTCTCCTAGTAGGACTTGGAAAGAGAGGGGAATCCTACTTGGAGTAGGATTCTCCCCCTTGGGCGCGCCTTCTCCTCTTAGCCGGCCCCCTCCCCCTTGCTCCTTTACATACGGGGCAGGGGGCACCCCATGACACACAAGTTGATCTACGGATCGTTCCTTAGCCGTGTGCGGTGCCCCCCTCCACCATATTCCACCTCGGTCATATCGTCGCAGAGTTTAGGCGAAGCCCTGCGCCGGTAGAACATCATCATCGTCACCATGCCATTGTGCTGACGGAACTCATCCCGACGCTTTGCTGGATCGGAGGCCGGGGATCGTCATCGAGCTGAACGTGTGCTGAACTCGGAGGTGCCGTACGTTCGGTACTTGGATCGGTCGGATCGTGAAGACGTACGACTACATCAACCGCGTTGTCATAACGCTTCCGCTTACGGTCTACGAGGGTACGTGGACAACACTCTCCCCTCTCGTTGCTATACCATCACCATGATCTTGCGTGTGCGTAGGAATTTTTTTGAAATTACTACGTTCCCCAACAGTGGCATCCGAGCCTAGGTTTTATGTGTTGATGTTATTTGCACAAGTAGAACACAAGTGAGTTGTGGGCGATACAAGTCATACTGCTTACCAGCATGTCATACTTTGGTTCGGCGGTATTGTGAGATGAAGCGGCCCGGACCGACATTACGCGTAAGCTTACGCGAGACTGGTTTCACCGTTACGAGCACTCGTGCTTAAAGGTGGCTGGCGGTGTCTGTCTCTCTCACTTTAGCTGAATCTAGTGTGGCTACGCCCGGTCCTTGCGAAGGTTAAAACAGCACCAACTTGACGAACTATCGTTGTGGTTTTTGATGCGTAGGTAAGAACGGTTCTTGCTAAGCCCGTAGCAGCCACGTAAAATTTGCAACAACAAAGTAGAGGACGTCTAACTTGTTTTTGCAGGGCATGTTGTGATGTGATATGGTCAAGACGTGATGCTATATTTTATTGTATGAGATGATCATGTTTTGTAACCGAAGTTATCGGCAACTGGCAGGAGCCATATGGCTGTCGCTTTATTGTATGAAATGCAAACGCCCTGTAATTGCTTTACTTTATCACTAAGCAGTAGCGATAGTCGTAGAAGCAATAGATGGCATAACGACAACGATGCTACGATGGAGATCAAGGTGTCGCACCGGTGACGATGGTGATAATGACGGTGCTTCAAAGATGGAGATCACAAGCACAAGATGATGATGGCCATATCATATCACTTATATTGATTGCATGTGATGTTTATCCTTTATGCATCTTATCTTGCTTTGATTGACGGTAGCATTTTAAGATGATCTCTCACTAATTATCAAGAAGTGTTCTCCCTGAGTATGCACCATTGCGAAAGTTCTTCGTGCTGAGACACCACGTGATGATCGGGTGTGATAGGCTCTACGTTCAAATACAACTGGTGCAAAACAGTTGCACATGCGGAATACTCAGGTTATACTTGACGAGCCTAGCATATATAGATATGGCCTCGGAACACGGAGACCGAAAGGTCGAGCATGAATCATATAGTAGATATGATCAACATAGGGATGTTCACCATTGAAACTACTCCATCTCACGTGATAATCGGACATGGTTTGGTTGATTTGGATCACGTGATCACTTAGATGACTAGAGAGATGTCTGTCTAAGTGGGAGTTCTTAAGTAATATGATTAATCGAACTTAAATTTATCATGAACTTAGTCCTGGTAGTATTTTGCAAATTATGTTGTAGATCAATAGTTTACGTTGTTGCTTTCATATGATTATTTTGATATGTTCCTAGAGAAAATTGTGTTGAAAAATGTTAGTAGCAATGATGCGGATACGATCCGTGATCTGAGGTTTATCCTCATTGCTACACAGAACAATTATGTCCTTGATGCACCGCTAGGTGACAAACCTATTGCAGGAGCAGATACAAACGTTATGAACGTTTGGCTAGCTCAATATGATGACTACTTGATAGTTTAGTGCACCATGCTTAACTGCTTAGAATCGGGACTTCAAAGACATTTTGAACATCATGGACCATATAAGATGTTCTAGGTATTGAAGTTAATATTTCAAGCAAATACCCGAGTTGAGAGATATGATGTCTCCAACAAGTTCTATAGCTAAAAGATGGAGGAGAATCGCTCAACTAGTGAGCATGTGCTCAGATTGTCTGGGTACTTCAATCGCTTGAATCAAGTGGGAGTTAATCTTCCAGATAATATAGTGATTGACAGAGTTCTCTAGTCACCATCACTAAGTTATTAGAACTTCGTGATGAACTATAGTATGCAAGGGATGACAAAAATGATTCCTGAGCTCTTCGTGATGATTGAAATCAACGAAGGTAGAAATCAAGAAAGAGCATCAAGTGTTGATGATTGACAAGACCGCTAGTTTCAAGAGAAGGGCAAAGGGAAAGAAAGGGAACTTCAAGTGGAAAGACAAGCAAGTTGTCACTCCTGCGAAGAATCCCAAAACTGGACCATAGCCTGAAACTGAGTGCTTACACTCCAAAGGAAATAGCCACTAGAAGCGGAAATGCCCTGAATATTTGGTAGATAAGAAGGATGGCAAAGTGAACAAGGGTATATTTGATATACAAGTTATTAATGTGTGCCTAGCTAGTGTTTATAGTAGCCCCTGAGTATTTGATACTTCTTCGGTTGCTAAGATTAGTAACTCGAAACAGGAGTTACAGAATAAACAGAGACTAGTTGAAGGAGAAGTGACGATGAGTGTTGGAAGTAGTTCCAAGATTGATATGATCATCATCGGACACTCCCTATACTTTCGGGATTAGTGTTAAAACTAAATAAATTTTATTTGGCATTTGCGTTGAGCATGAATATGATTTGATCATGTTTATTGCAATACGGTTATTCATTTAAAATCAGAGAATAATTGTTGTTCTGTTTACATGAATAAAACCTTCAATGGTCATACACCCAATGAAAAGAGTTTGTTGGATCTCGATCGTGATGATACACATATTCATAATATTGATGCCAAAAGATGCAATAATGATAGTGCAACTTATTTGTGGCACTGCCGTTTGGGTCATATCGGTGTAAAGCGCATGAAGAAACTCCATAAAGATGGATTTTTGGAATCACTTGGTTATGAATCATTTGATGCTTTCGAACCGTGCCTTTTGGGCAAGATGACTAAAACTCCGTTCTCCGGAACAATGGAACGAGCTACTAACTTGTTGGAAATAATACATACCGATGTATGCGATCCAATGAGTATTGATGCTCGTGGCAAGTATCATTATTTTCTGACCTTCACAAGATGATTTGAGCAGATATGGGTATATCTACTTGATGAAACATAAGTCTGAAATAGTTGAAAGGTTCAAAGAATTTCAGAGTGAAGTGGAAAAATCATCGTAACAAGAAAATAAAGTTTCTGAGATCTGATCGCGGAGACGAATATTTGAGTTACGAGTTTGGTCTTCAATTAAAACAATGTGAAATAGTTTAACAGCTCACGCCACGTGGAACACCACAAACGTTATGGTGTGTCCGAACGTCATAACCGCACTTTATTGGATATGGTGCAATCTATGATGTATCTTACCGATTTACCACTACTGTTTTGGGATGCATTAGAGACAGCTGCATTCACGTTAAAAGGGCACCATCTAAATCCGTTGAGATGACACCGTATGAACTATGGTTTAGCAGTAAACCTAAGCTGTCGTTTCTTAAAGTTTGGAGTTGCGATGCTTATATGAAAAAGGTTTTCAACCTGATAAGCTCAAACCCAAATCGGAGAAGTGCGTCTTCACAGAATACCCAAAGGAAACTGTTGGGTAATCCTTCTATCACAGATCCGAAGGCAAAACATTCGTTGCTAAGAATGGATTCTTTCTAGAGAAGGAGTTTCTCTCGAAAGAAGTGAGTGGGAGGAAAGTAGAACTTGATAAGGTAACTGTACCTTCTCCCGAATTGGAAAATAGTTCATCACTGAAATCAGTTCCAATGAATCCTACACCAATTAGTGAGGAAGCTAATGATGATGATCATGAAACTTCATATCAAGTTACTACAGAACCTCGTAGGTCTTCCAAAGTACAGTCCGCACCATAGTGGTACAGTAATTCTGTTCTAGAAGTCATGTTACTAGATCATGATGAATCTACTAACTATAAGGAAGTGATAATGAGCCCAGAATCCGTGAAATGGCTTGAGGCCATAAAATCTGAGATGGGATCCATGTATGAGAACAAAGTATGGACTTTGGTGGAGTTGCCCGATGATCGGCTAGCCATATTGTATAAATGGATCTTCAAGAGGAAGACAGATGCTGATAGTAGTGTTACTATCTACAAAGCTCGACTTGTCGCAAAAAGGTTTTTGACAAGTTCAAGGTGTTGACTACAATGAGATTTTCTCAACTATAGCGATGCTTAAGTCTGTCCGAATCATGTTTGCAATTGCCACAATTTATGAAATCTGGCAAATGGATGTCAAAACTGCATTCCTTAATGGTTTTCTTAAAGAAGAGTTGTATATGATGCAACCAGAAGGTTTTGTCAATCCTAAAGGTGTTAAAAAATGTGCAAGCTCCAGCGATCCATCTATGGACTGGTGCAAGCATCTCAGAGTTGGAATATACGCTTTGATAAGTTGATCAAAGCATATAGTTTTGTATAGACTTACGGTGAAGCCTGTATTTACAAGAAAGTGAGTGGGAGCACTACAACATTTCTGATAAGTATATGTGAATGACATATTGTTGATTGGAAATAATGTAGAATTATTCTGCAAAGCATAAAGGATACTTGAAAAAGAGTTTTTCAAAGCAAGACCTCGGCGAAGCTGTTTACACATTGAGCATCAAGATCTATATAGATAGATCAAGACGCTTGATAAGAGTTTTCAATGAATACATACCTTGATAAATTTTTGAAATAGTTCAAAATGGAACAGTCAAAGAAGGAGTTCTTGCCTGTGTTGCAAGGTGTGAAATTGAGTAAGACTCAAGACCCGACCATGGCAGAAAATAGAAAGAGAATGAAAAGTCATTCCCTATGCCTCAGTCATATGTTCTATAAAGTATGCTATGTTGTGAATCAGACATATTGTATACCTTGATCTGAGTTTGGCAAGGGAATACAATTTTGATCTAATAGTAGATCACTGGAGAGCGGTCAAGAATATCCTTAGTAAGGACTAAGGAGATGTTTCTCGATTATGGAGGTGACAAAAGAGTTCGTTGTAAAAGTTACATCGGTACAAACTTTTACACCGATCCAGATGACTCTAGGTCTTAATCTAGATACATATTGAAAGTGGGAGCAATTAGCTAGAGTAGCTCCGTACAAAGCATTGTAGACATAGAATATTTGCAAAATACATACGGCTATGAATGTGACAGACCCGTTGACTAAGCTTCTCTCACGAGCAAAACATGATCACACCTTAGTACTCTTTGGGTGTTAATCACATAAGCGATGTGAACTAGATTATTGACTCTAGTAAACCCTTTGGGAATTGGTCACATGACGATGTGAACTATGGGTGTTAATCATATACATATATGAATATTGGTGTTAAATCACATGGTGATGTGAACTAGACTATTGACTCTAGTGCAAGTGGGAGACTGAAGGAAATATGCCCTAGAGGCAATAATAAAGTTATTATTTATTTCCTTATTTCATGATAAATGTTTATTATTCATGCTAGAATTGTATTAACCAGAAACATAATACATGTGTGAATACATAGACAAACATAGTGTCACTAGTATGCCTCTACTTGACTAGCTCATTAATCAAAGATGGTTTTGTTTCCTAACCATAGACATGTGTTGTCATTCGATTAGTGGGATCACATCATTAGAAGAATGATGTGATTGACATGACCCATTCCGTTAGCCTAGCACTTGATCGTTTAGTATACTATTATTGCTTTCTTCATGACTTATACATGTTCCTGTAACTATGAGAATTATGCAACTCCCGTTTACCGGAGGAACACTTTGGGTACTACCAAACATCACAACATAACTGGGTGATTATAAAGGAGTACTACAGGTGTCTCCGAAGGTACATGTTGAGTTGGCGTATTTCGAGATTAGGTTTTGTCACTCCGATTGTCGAAGAGGTATCTCTAGGCCCTCTCGGTGATGCACATCACTATAAGCCTTGCAAGCAATGTGACTAATGAGTTAGTTGCGGGATGATGCATTACGTAACGAGTAAAGAGACTTGCCGGTAACGAGATTGAACTAGGTATTGGATACCGACGATCGAATCTCAGGCAAGTAACATACCGATGACAAAGGGAACAACGTATGTTGTTATGCGGTTTGACCGATAAAGATCTTCGTAGAATATGTAGGAGCCAATATGGGCATCCAGGTCCCGCTATTGGTTATTGACCGAGAATAGTTCTAGGTCATGTCTACATAGTTCTCGAACCCGTAGGGTCCGCACGCTTAAGGTTTCGATGACAGTTATATTATGAGTTTATGAGTTTTGATGTACCGAAGGAGTTCGGAGTCCCGGATGAGATCGGGGACATGACGAGGAGTCTCGAAATCCCGATTAAGCCTCCGGGGGGGTTCCGGTAACCTCCCGGTACTCCGGTAAAATCCCGATTTCACACGGAACACTTCCAATATCCAAATATAGGCTTCTAATATATCAATCTTCATGTCTCGACCATTTAAAGACTCCTCGTCATGTCCGTAATCTCATTAGGGACTCCGAACAAACTTCAGTACATCAAAAACTCATAAACTCATAATATAACTGTCATCGAAACCTTAAGCGTGCGGACCCTACGGGTTCGAGAACTATGTAGACATGACCTAGAACTGTTTCCGGTCAATAACCAATAGCGGAACCTGGATGCTCATATTGGCTCCTACATATTCTACGAAGATCTTTATCGGTCAAACCGCATAACAACATATGTTATTTCCTTTGTCATCGGTATGTTACTTGCCCGAGAATCGATCGTCGGTATCTCAATACCTAGTTCAATCTCGTTACCGGAAAGTCTCTTTACTCGTTACGTAATGCATCATTCCGTAACTAACTCATTAGCTACATTGCTTGCAAGGCTTAGTGATGTGCATTACCGGGAGGGCCCAGAGATACCTCTCCGGCTATCGGAGTGACAAAACCAAATCTCGAAATATGCCAACTCAACATGTACCTTTGGAGACACTTGTAGAGCTCTTTTATAATCACCCAGTTACGTTGTGACGTTTGGTAGCACACAAAGTGTACCTCCGGTAAACGGGAGTTGCATAATCTCATAGTTATTGGAACTTGTATAAGTCATGAAGAAATCAATAGCAATATAATAAACGATCAAGTGCTAAGCTAACGGAATGGGCCAAGTCAATCACATCATTCTCCTAATGATGTGATTCCGCTAATCAAATGACAACACATGTCTATGGTTCGGAAACCTAACCATCTTTGATTAATGAGCTAGTCAAGTAGAGGCATACTAGTGACATTAAGTTTGTCTATGTATTCACACATGTATCATGTTTCCGGTTAATACAATTCTAGCATGAATAATAAACATTTATCATGATATGAGGAAATAAATAATAACTTTATTATTGCCTCTAGGGCATATTTCTTTCAGTCTCCCACTTGCACTAGAGTCAATAATCTAGATTACACAGTAATGATTCTAACACCCATGGAGTCTTGGTGCTGATCATGTTTTGCTCGTGGAAGAGGCTTAGTCAATGGGTCTGCAACATTCAGATCCGTATGTATCTTGCAAATCTCTATGTCTCCCACCTGGACTTGGTCCCAGATGGATTGAAGCGCCTCTTGATGTGCTTGGTCCTCTTGTGAAATCTGGATTCCTTTGCCAAGGCAATTGCACCAATATTTTCATAGAACATCTTCATTGGTCCCGATGCACTAGGTATGACACCTAGATCGGAAATGAACTCCTTCATCCAGACTCCTTCATTTGCTGCTTCCGAAGCAGCTATGTACTCCGCTTCACATGTAGATCCCGCCACGACGCTTTGTTTAGAACTGCACCAACTAACAGCTCTACCATTTAATAAAAACACGTATCCGGTTTGTGATTTAGAATCATCCTGATCAGTGTCAAAGCTTGCATCAACGTAACCATTTACGACTAGCTCTTTGTCACCTCCATAAACGAGAAACATATCCTTAGTCCTTTTCAGGTATTTCAGGATATTCTTGACCGCTGTCCAGTGATCCACTCCTGGATTACTTTGGTACCTCCCTGCTAAACTTATTGCTAAGCATACATGAGGTCTGGTACACAGCATTGCATACATGATAGAGCCTATGGCTGAAGCATAGGGAACATCTTTCATTTTCTCTCTATCTTCTGCAGTGGTCGGGCATTGAGTCTGACTCAACTTCACACCTTGTAATACAGGCAAGAACCCTTTCTTTGCCTGATCCATTTTGAACTTTTTCAAAACTTTATCAAGGTATGTCCTTTGTGAAAGTCCAATTAAGCGTATTGATCTATCTCTATAGATTTTCATGCCCAATATGTAAGTAGCTTCACCGAGGTATTTCATTGAAAAACTTTTATTCAAGTATCCCTTTATGCTATCCAGAAATTCTATATCATTTCCAATTAATAATATGTCATCTACATATAATATCAGAAATGCTACAGAGCTCCCACTCACTTTCTTGTAAATACAGGCTTCTCCAAAAGTCTGTATAAAACCATATGCTTTGATCACACTATCAAAGCGTTTATTCCAACTCCGAGATGCTTGCACCAGTCCATAAATGGATCACTGAAGCTTGCACACTTTTGTTAGCACCTTTTGGATTGACAAAACCTTCCGGCTACATCATATACAACTTTTCTTCCAGAAATTCATTCAGGAATGCAGTTTTGACATCCATTTGCCAAATTTCATAATCATAAAATGCGGCAATTGCTAACATGATTCGAACAGACTTAAGCATCGCTACGGGTGAGAAAGTCTCATCGTAGTCAACTCCATGAACTTGTCAAAAACCTTTCGCAACAAGTCGAGCTTTGTAGACAGTTACATTTGCATCAGCGTCTGTCTTCTTCTTGAAGATTCATTTATTTTTGATGGCTTGCCGATCATTGGGCAAGTCAACCGAAGTCCATACTTTGTTCTCATACATGGATACCATCTCAGATTTCATGGCCTCAAGCCATTTTGCGAATCTGGGCTGATCATCACTTCCTCATAGTTCATAGGCTCGCCATGGCCAAGTAACATGACTTCCAGAATAGTATTACTGTACCACTCGGGTGCGGATCTTACTCTGGTAGACCTATGAGGTTCGGTAGTAACTTGGTCTGAAGTTTCATGATCAATATCATTAGCTTCCTCACTGATTGGTGTAGTTCACTACAGGAATCTGCTACTTTGCCATCTGCCACGGCGGACGGCAAAGGCATGGATGGCGGACGGCAAAGACCTTTGCCGTCAGCCGGGACGGCAAAAGGTGACGACAAAGTAGGGGACGGCTAAGAGCTGTGTTGCCGTCTGCTTCGGGCAGCTGACGGTAAAGGGGCCTTTGCCATCAGCAGCGGACGGCAAAGAAGATGGACGGCAATAAATGCATTGTTACTCCGTTAGGTGGTTAACGGCAAGCCTTTGCCGTCCACTATGGACGGTAAAGACTTTGCCGTCAGCCACTGTAGGCAAACTGACCAAATTGGTCAGCCTCCTAGGAAGCACAGTTTCCTGCCACATGGCCTCTTTGCCGTCTGCTGCTGATGGCAAAGATCTCTTTTCCGTCGGTGGCAGACGGCAAAGATCCTGCATATTGTCTCTTGTTTCTGTTTTTTTACTCCAACAATTTTCACAGTAAATATATATGACAGCAAATATATATCACATATCCAACACATAAGTTTCATATCACATATCCAGCACATAAGTTTCATATCACATATCACATCAGTTTCACACATCAGTTTCATCCATACACATCAGTTTCACATATCACATCTAGAACAAGAAGTTTCGTACATAAGCAAAGCTAGAACAAGAAGTTTCATACAATGCAAGTTTCATACACAAGCAAGTTTCATCAAAGAAAAAGCAAGCACTCCATCATAGCAAGCTAGCTTCCATGAAGTGAATGAAATCTGCAAAATGGTAAATAAGAAAGTTAGAAATAGGTGACTAGAACAAGAAGAAGACTAGAACAAGAAGTATATGTCATTTATGAGCTAACTTAGGTGAAATGGATCATATATGAGCTAACAAAGTTGAAATGGGTTGTTTATGAGCTAACTTAGTTGAAATGGATCATTTATGAGCTAACTTAGTTGAAATGGGTCATTTATGAGCTAACTAAGGTGAAGGTCATCGTTTTTGAGCTAAGTAAGGTGAAATGGATCATTTTTGAGCTAACTTAGGTGAAATGGATCATTTATGAGCTTTTATGAGATAACATAGTTGAAATGGGTCGTTTATGACCTAACATAGGTGAAATGGATCATTTAAGAGCTAATTTATGTGAAATGAATCGTTTTTAGCTAACTGAGGTGAAATTGATCGTTTAGGAGCAAATCTAGGTGAAATGGGTCATTTTGGAGCTAACCTAGGTGAAATGGGTCATTTTGGAGCTAACCTAGGTGAAATGGGCCATTTTAAAGCTAACGTAGGTAAAATGGATCATTTACGAGCTAATCAACTAAAATGGGTCATTTTAGAGCTAACTTGGATAAATTGGATCACTTGTAAGCTAACTAAGGTAAAATGAGTCATATTAGAGCTAACTTAGGTAAAATGGATTGTTTATGAGCTAACTAAGTTAATTATGCAATTTTTGACATAAGTAAGCTTATTAAGTCATTTTGAAGGAAAGGAAGCTAACTCTAGGTCATTATGGTAAGCATATTGGAGGAAATAAAGCTAAGTCTAAGTCTGGAGAAACTTACCGTGATCAGGGAGGTGTAGGAGCGGGCTGGCTCGTGCCGGTAGCTGGAGAAGGATCGTGTGATGCATTTCTGGAGTTAAGCTGCACCAAAGTTCATTTCCAATGTCTCGTTAGCATTATGACACTCAAATGTTAAGACTAGCAAGTAATGTCCATTCAAATTAAACTCACCGTGCTTCCAGGAGCAACCACTGGCATCGGCGGAGCGGTCTGACCGGACTTCTCGCACACAGACTGCACATTTGGTTTTCACAACAGAGTCATACTAGTTAGTAATGAGACTCAAATGTTAAGACTAGCAAGTAATCTGCAGAAGAAACTTACCACAAGGAGCTCATACATGGCCCTTGCCTGCATGTCATTCCGTGCCCTCTCCTCCTCCAACATCTTTGTCGTCCTCTCCTCCAACTCCCGCTGCCTCTTCGCCGCCTCCGCCAGAAGTTTCCCCGTTCTATCTCTCTCACTCAGTATAGCAGCCTGCAACACCACTCACATGACCATTTGTAATCATTGATGGAAGCGCACACAATGTAATGGAGAAAGATAGCTGAGTACGTATAACTAACCTTGATGGCGAGTTGGACGGGCCGTTCACGAGGCCTTATCTCAGGAGCGGAGCTCGACTGGCGTGCCTTGATCTCCGGGAGAGTGCTAGGAAAACGGATAAGTCCATCTCCCATGGCTATGGAGCCATGGGACCTCCCGCCACCAGATATCATCAGCAACTCTGTATCAATGGGACCCTGGCTCGGGTTAAAGTCCTCCCCTTTCCTCGCCTTCCCCTGATCTCTATATTGCACGAGCTTGTCGTGGGCGGAGATGTTGGTGAAGTTCTTTGGATCATCGAGGTCAGACGCAGAGAATGCCTTGACTTTCTTGTAAGAGCCAGTGTGGGCCATGGCATACAGGTTGTACACCTCTGGGACCTTATCCACCTTATTGTAGCGTGCCTGAAAGAGAGAAACAAAGTAAATTAGTAATTAAAGGGCTAAAGCTAGCATGATGAATGAATTGCATGAATCATGAAGCAAACCACACACCCAGTTCCGCCCGTACTGAAATAAGTTGGAGCTGCCCTGGTGGTGTGGCACACCTTCCATTTGGGCACGTTTGTCCTTGGCCTCGTTATGGGTGGCCCGCCATTCTTTTGAGCACCACCCATCGACCAACACCTCCCAACAATCCATCCGATCCGCACACCATCTCTGAGGGGCCTAAGTTAGCAAATAGAAACTTCAGCGCTACGGCTATGTATTACTAAATAAAGGAATTAAGTACAAGGCCTTAAAAATTACCTTCATGTACTGCTCCTTACTCAAGAACTTATCGCGACACTCCTGCTTGGACTTCTTGATACCACGGTTGGCGTAGTAGTCTCGAACAGACTGCACCCGAGCCTCATGTCGTAAGTTCTGAAGTAGGCGCTTGCACTCCTTGTGGATAACATCTGCCGCCTCATCCTCGTATCCCTCCTCACACCTGTAGAATGTCTGCAATCAAATGAGACAATATTGATTAGTACAATTAATAACTAGACACCATGTTTGCCCTCGTCTTGCACAAGACACCGTCGATAATCTCACCCGGCGGGGCTGGAGCAGCCAAGTAGTGCTCCCAACTCAATCCAACCTCTGGAAGCCGACCCTCACCAGGCAACGTGACAAACCCCGGAAAGTTTTGCCGAATCAGAACTCCAAGGACGGAGTTGGGCCGGCGGACACTTTCATGGTGGTCCCAACCCCTGCAGCATGACAAGGCCAACGCATTAGTTATTTGAAGAAACGTGAATGCAGAAGGTACAAAAAGATTAAATGCACTTACCTCTCCCCATCAGGGAAAATCAACCACCTCTGCTCGCGGGTCACCGGCACGAACGGGATCCGTGTAGCACCACGCTGGTAGACGTTGCCCCCCTCCTCCCCCTCCTCCTGAAAACCAGTCGGCTCCCCGCCATCATCAGCATGGCCACTCGGCTCCCCGCCATCATCAGCATGGCCACTCGGCTCCTCAGGCTGACCCGACCAAGTACCCCATCCAGACGTGTGCTCCTCCAGGGTCTCGTGGGCCCAACTCTCGTGGGCCGAAGGCCCGTCGACCCAAGGCTCGTGGGCCGAAGACCCGTGGACCAGAGGCTCATGGACCGGAGTCCATGTAGCCTCCTCCTCAGACGAGTCCACCCTAGCAGTCACATGCTCGGGTGAAACAGCTGGGGGCGGCAGCGAGGAAGGCGCCGAAGAGCCACCCTACCTCCTCTCCCGCGACCACGTGGTCCACCTCAGCCCTTCTTCTTACCTCGTCCCCTGCTGGGCACCGCGGTCGACGAAGAAGGGCCCGGCGGTGTCGCAATACTGTCCAGCAATGCTCGGCGGAGAGGTGCGTGTGGAATGGAAGACCTCACACTACGCGCCGACGAAGAAGGGGCCTCGGCGCGCTCCCGACCAGCGCCCACCATCTTTCAACACCTGCCATGACAAAGAATAAACGAAATTAGTACAACATGAGAAAAGTACCGACATGAATAATAATATGTATATCACTGAAGTGTATCATCACCAAGTACAACATAAACAACTGCACATTTAAAACTACCCGATCAACACAATTATATATGATGTTTTTCATAACAAAATCGAAAAATATATGACCTAACTAATAATTCACAAATATATGACCCCGTCGGCCTCTGGAAGGCCAAAGAACACCTTTTCGGGAGGTGTCGGGGGTCGGGGTGTCGTGTCGGTGT
>NC_057801.1:474033907-474034464 GCF_018294505.1 Triticum aestivum
TTATGCGTCGGATCCGGAGCAAAGCATATGGGAAAACGAACCCAATCTAAACATACTCGGGCTGTCCATGGATAGCGTTGGACAATTCGAAAGAATCAAGGTTATAAATATGCAAATGCATGCATATTTATAACTATGACGCTTTCGAACGGGAGACACATATTGGTTACGCATACTGATGATTCAAGACACATATATAGCTAGCTATCAAGTTTCATCGGAATAGATCAAATAATTAATGGGGGAGGAGGACATGTCATTTGTGCTCACCCACGAACGAAGGGGCAGAGCTCGTCAAACGCACGACGAGGTCGTCGAACACCAAACCTCGCAGCGATGAAACAACTGCACATTTAAAACTACCCGATCAACACAATTATATATGATGTTTTTCATAACAAAATCGAAAAATATATGACCTAACTAATAATTCACAAATATATGACCCCGTCGGCTTCTCGAAGGCCAAAGAACACCTTTTCGGGAGTTGTCGGGGGTCGGGGTGTCGTGTCGGTGTCGGGGTGCCGTGTCGGGGTCGGGGTCAGGGTCTCGGGGTC